>NW_027361671.1:86997500-87092500 GCF_039654945.1 Dendrobates tinctorius
GAGGGAGTAAAACCACTTTAATTACGGCACTGCTTTTTCCCCACCCATTATTTATGGGGGGGGAGGCGGTGTGCGGAATACTCTTTAAGTGAACAGGACTTCTTTCCAAACCACTGCAGATGGGAATGGTTACACAGATGCACAGTCTCTAATTTAGACCAAAGCATGTAATTATCAAGCAGAGAGTCTGTAATGAAAGATCGAAATGCAGAGAGGAAGGAACATCCACAACCCATCACTGTCAAAAGAACCGGGAGCTCACCCTACTCTACAAAGAGAATGCCTGGTATATGTGGAGGCTGTAATGTGCCCCTAAGTGCTCTAATAGCCCTGCTGTAACAGGGACTAGAGCACTACCAAGAGCTAAATGGATCTAATAACAGTGATTTGTGTAATAGGTAAATGCAGATAATTACTTAAGGCAGCAAACAGCAAGTTTTTTTTTTAATTCACAGTTGGCAGACTTTCAATAACCAGAAATTAAATAACTACTGAGGAAGGAGTCATAATTACCACACTGCTTCAGGTACAAGGGTAATTTATCAAAAGTTTTCTCTATGCAAATCAAGTAACAATAATTTCAAGACATCAACAAACTGGAGCAAGTTCAGAAAAGAGCGACCAGAATGGTGACCGGTCTGCAAACCCTGTCTTATGAGGAAAGGTTGCAGGATTTGGGAATGTTTAGTTTGCAAAAGAGAAGACTGAGAGGAGACTTAATAGCTGTCTACAAATATCTAAAGGGCTGTCACATTGTAGAAGGATCAACTTTATTCTCATTTGCACAAGGAAAGACTAGAAGCAATGGGATGAAACTGAATGGGAGGAGACACAGATTAGATATTAGAAAAAACTTTTTGACAGTTAGAGTGATCAATGAGTGGAACAGGCTGCCACGAGAAGTTGTGAGTTCTCCTTCAATGGAAGTCTTCAAACAGAGGCTGGACAGGCATCTGACTGGGATGATTTAGCGAATCCTGCTTTGAGCAGGGGGTTGGACCAGATGGCCCAGGAGGTCCCTTCCAACTCTACGATTCTATGATTTCAATTACATGTATAAACAAACACTTTTCCTTCAAGCTAAATCTGGAAGAGAGTAGTTTATCATATTCTTACCTATCAAGAAGAACGTGAACCCTTGTGCCAGGGCAATATTATGTTTTGTATTTTTTATGAACTATTCTCCAGTAAAGAGTAAAGGGAACTTGTCACCAGTTTTTTTCATGTATGAACCAATACCGCCACCTTTCTCAGCGCAGTGTTGGATTCCAGAAAGTTGTATATTATGTCCTGACTCCTCTGTATATCCCCCCAAAAACCTTCTGAAGTGCTCCGGCGAGGTATGCAAATTCGGATGGTACAGTCGTATGGGCATTATTGCAGGTGGCGCCTGTCCCTCCTCTGCCCTACTAAATGCCATCCTCTCGCTGTGATTGATGTGGATGATGTGCCTTGCCCTTGATTCATCTACATAGCCAAACAAAATGTCACATGTGCACAGGGACATTGATGGCTCGTGCAGGAGTGCTCCTGTTGGCAAAACCTAAAACCCAACTGTGCATGTGCCAGCACACGTCTTTCCTGCATCTGCTAACCAGAACCATTTTGTCTATATTATTTTACCTGCTTCTGGAATTAAACTCCTCATCTACGATTTCAGGTAGCAGGGAACAAAACAATATGGGCAACATGGTTCTGGTAAGCAGGAAAAGTTGTGTGCTGGCGCATGTACAATTAGGTTTCAGCCTCTGCCCATCGAGGAATTGCTCCCTTCTTTGCAGCTAAAACATCTTCCACACTTCTGGAAAGTCTTTCTTCAAGATTTTAGGAAGTTTTGACAATTCATCCACAAAAGCACTTGGGAGGTCAGACACTGATGTTGGACTTTGGATTATGAGAGAGAACAAGCCTGGCTCTCTCAATCTTCCTTTTAGTTAATTCTAAAGGTGCTTGATTGGGTTGAGGTTAAGTTCTTTCACTCCAATCATGCATTTATGGATTTTGCTTTGTGCGGGGAGGCATATTCATGCTTTAAAAGAATAAGGACTTCCCAAATTGTTCCAATAAAATTGCAAGCTACAATTATCCAAACAAAAATAATATCAGTATGCGGAAGCATTAAGATTTTACTTCACTGGAACTAAGGAGTCGGGGAAAACCCCTGAAAATTTACAGTTGGCACAATCCGGTCAGGCATGTAATGTTCTCTTAACATTTACCAAACCCAAGCTCTTCAACCAGGGTGTCAGATAGAGAAGCATGTGTAAGGATATGGACATGCTGCCCATGCTTCCCTCTTGAAGAAACAAGTTTGTTGTACACTGTTATGTGATGTATAATGTGAACTATGATGTGCGTAAAAGTATTAGTAATATTATAGTGTGTAATTTGACCATAGGGACAGTTTGGGTTAATGTCTGGGACTAACCCAGAGTGGGAGGGGTTGAGTTGCAGGGAAAGTGGCAATTTCCTGTCAGATAGGGTCTGGAGTGCATAGCAAGTGGACCTAAAGGTCCAAGGTGAGTAGTTCTACATTCTGAAGTGTCCCTAAGTGAGAGGAGACCAAAGTAAAGGGATAGTGAGATCCGGAGCAGAAGTGACTAAGACAGAGTGATCTTCTGGAAATGGGTCTTGGGAGAGGATGCCTAGCAGCAAGGCATAGAGGTTACAGCCTGCAAGGTAATGGGCCTGGACAGTATTGAGTGCAAAAGACGACTACATTGCCTGGGAGAGAGTCCTAGTGTGTAAAGAAGCTCAAAGCTAAGTTTGGCCATACTGGTACCCAAGGGAAAAAAAGACACGGGGCGAGTCAAGAACTCTTGTAAAACAGGATTGTAAGGTTTAAAGCTGGATTGTAATGAAGTTGTGAGAAACCGTGGAAACAGAGGACCAGTAGAAAGAGCAAAGGAGTTAAGAAAACTGTGGAAAATGCTTTGAGTTGTAAAGGAAACGTTCATAAGACTATGTGCCTGCTATCCCTTGTATGCATTCCCTACCAAGTTTCCGTTCAGTAAAAGGTTTATATTTGAATGTTGGTCTCCCTCATTGAACTGTAAAACATCAGGTCCTGGCAAACCAACAAATTCGGTTATATGCGGCCTGCACAGGCTTAGCACCCTCGAAGCACAAGTCCACATATCCAGCCAGGACCCCCAATTTCATGTAATGTGCTGTGGCAGCACAGAAGAGTGCCTCATTCACGGCTACCATATCGGCGCCACGTAGCACATGATCTGTCACTACATAACATGTTTCCACTGCTCCACCGGTGGTGTGCTTCACCCAACTCCATCTGACATTTGGCATTATGCTTGTCACATAAGGCTTGCATGCAGCCACTTGACCATAAAAACCCATGCTATAAAACTCTCAGCTCACAGTTTATGTGCAGGTGTTAGTGCCCTAAGATGTATAGAAGGAAAAAATCTTAATTTAAAAGAGATGTGTCCCATTACTTACTGTCAATTTAGTGTAAATAAGAATGAAAGCTAAAGTCAAGGTTCAACTGGCCATATAGTGTATTTATAGTGCCTCTTCCACTTTGGTTAGAGTCTTGAGAACAGAACCACAATGAAAAGCTGTAAAAAAGTGCCTGTGTGCTCCACTGACATGACTGTTTTACTAATTACTTTTACTCACTATTAAAGCACCACTCCAGTGTTTCTTTTCTCAGCATTGGAGTGGTGCTTTAAATGTAAGTTCCCTGCCCTGGGTCACATACTCACCCTGTGTCTTCACCGTTTTACTTTGGTCCTCCGGCGCCATCTTGTGAGTGCAGCTTCTGTGTGGTGAGAAGTCAGAAGCTACGTCACAAGCTCTCAAAACAAGTCTATGAGATCCAGAATGAGGCTAGAAAGATGCTCTCATAGAGATGTATTGGAAAGTGACCGCCGCGCAGCTCCATGAAACACTGGAGCTGCAGGCAGGTAACTTGTTTCCCGGAGACTGAAGGGAGTGGCAGCAAAAAACAATGAAAATGTTTAAGGTGAGTATCAGACAGGGGGCAAGGGACTTATATTTAAAGCACCACTTTTTTTACAATTAAAAAAAACGCTGGAATGGGGCTTTAAACAACAAATCTGGAGATCTTTTTTTTATCATTCTGTGGTTTCTCAGTTTTTCTTCCTCTAAATTTTAAAAAACATAGCCAACTGGCCATTATCATAACTCTCTACAAAGTTTAAGGGTATGTGCATACAGAGTCTTTCAGATACTAACATAGCAGCATCATTTTTGCTATAGGACGATGCTTCAGGAAAATGCAGGTGGTGGTTTTCCCGAAGTGTCTATTGCAATGTCTTTTGCAGAGGCTGGGAGAAACTGCCGCAAAGACACCAAAAGTTGAGTTGCACCTAAATTTTGCAACTTTTCAAAGGTATTTCGGCAGTATTCTGTTTTGAAAGCTTTGATGCAACAGACCCTTTGTGTGCACAAACCCTGACATGCTCCAATCAGTGGGGTGCCGTATTATATTGGTTAGTGTCAGGAAGAATACTGAAGGTCATGCAACCCAGATTTTTAGGAGAACTTCCAAAACTGTTATTTTATTAATTATTAAAACAAAATATTTCAAGACACCTGACATATTTTCTTCAACAAATTCATGGCCCATGAAGGTTATATACAGTGAGGGAAATAAGTATTTGATCCCTTGATGATTGTGTAAGTTTGCCCACTGACAAAGACATGAACAGTCTATAATTTTAAGGGTAGGTTAATTTTAACATTGAGAGATAGAATATCAATAATCCAGAAAATCACATTGTATAAATTATATCAATTTATTTGCATATCTCAGTGAGAAATAAGTATTTGATCTTCTACCAACCATTAAGAGTTCTGGCTCCTACAGACCAGTTAGACGTTCCTAATCAACTAGTTACCTGCATAAAAAACTGCTGTCTTACATAGTCACCTTTATAAAAGATTCCTGTCCACAGACTCAATTAATCAGAAAAACTCTAACCTCTACAATATGGGCAAGTCCAAAGAGCTTTCTAAGGGTGTGAGGGACAAGATCATAGACCTGCACAAAGCTGGAATAGGCTACAAAACCATAAGTCAGACGCTGGGTGAGAAGGAGACAGCTGTTGGTGCAATAGTAAGAAAATGGAAGAAATACAAAATGACTGTCAATCAACATTGATCTGGGGCACCATGCAAAATCTCACCTCGTGGGCTACCCTAGATCATGAGGAAGGTGAGAGATCTGCCTAAAACTATATGGGGGCCCCCAAGGTCCCCCTGCTCAAGAAGGCACCTATCTGAAGATTGCCAATGAACAACTGGATGATTCTGTAAGTAATTGGGAAACAGTGCTGTGGTCAGATGAGAAAAAAATTGAGGCCTTTGGCATTAACTCAACTCGCCGTGTTTGGAGAAGAGGAATGTTGCCTATGACCCAAAGAACACAGTCCCCACTGTCAAGCATGGAGGTGGAAACATTATGTTTTGGGGATGTTTCTCTGCTAAGAGCACAGGACTACTTCGCCACATCAGTGGGAGAATGGATGGAGCCATGTACCATAAAATCCTGAGTGACAACCTCAAACCCTCCTCCAGGACATTAAAAATGGGTCGTGGCTGGGTCTTCCAGCAAGACAACGACTAAAACATACAGCCAGTGCAACAAAGGAGTGACTGAAAAAGAAGCATATTAAAGTCATGGAGTGTCCTAGCTAGTCTCCACACCTTAATCTCATAGAAAACTTATGGGGGGAGTTGAAGCTCCGAGTTGCCAAGTTGCAGCCTCAAAATCTTGATTAGAGATACTCTGCAAAGAGGAGTGGACCAGAATTCCTCCTGACATGTGCACAACAAGGGTTTTGTCACCAAGTATTAAGTCTTGTTTGCCAGAGGGATCAAATACTTATTTCTCACTACAAAATGCAAATACATTTACATAATTTACCAGCTGAAGAGCCCGGCGCTGCCCGGGCATAGTAACTAACTACGGTTAGTTATAACAAATTATAATGATTATATCTATATATAATGCTCTGTACAGTATATCCAAGTAGAAATGAGGTCGCACTCAACGAGCTGGTGAAGATATTGCTTGATTTATTGGCACATGTTACACATGTCGGGCCGTGGGAGTGACATCAGGAGTGCAGAGGGAGCTGACAACGATCGTTTCGCGCTATACAAGCGCTTCGACGGGACCCGTCGAAGCGCTTGGATAGTGCGAAACGATCGTTGTCAGCTCCCTCTGCACTCCTGATGTCACTCCCCCGGCCTGACATGTGTAACATGTGCCAATAAATCAAGCAATATCTTCACCAGCTCGTTGAGTGCGACTTCATTTCTACTTGGATATACAGAGCATTGTGAATTCTCAGGTCTAGTACCCGAAGCTGCCAGTTATCAGCACTCCGAATGCCGCACACCAGCTGAGGATATACGGTAATAACGGTGCCGCTCGCATTTTTTCTTTTTTTCCTTTCATTTTATGCATATCTATATATATAAATCTGAGTGTATAGCCCCGCCCACTCCTCATAGCCACATTCACTATAATATCCCACATCATCCCGGCAGCCAGAGCTACCGGACTACTACCCCTAATATCCCACATCATCCTGTCAAAGCCAGTAAAAGTAGAATAGTGAAATTGCACAGAAACATGGTTCACTAAGATCCCAGGTTTTCTACTGATCAGGCTGATATTCTCACTTATCTGCCACCATAAATATCAGTCATGCTTTTCACCAATGGACAGGCACAAACCTTATACATTAGTACAGTAGAGAAACCTTCACACACATTTTCATGCACCATCAACTTGTAATTTGTCCGGCTGAGTTGCTCATGGATGTACAGCATCTGTATGCAGTATAGTATCATATTTAATGGTTTGTTTTGGGAAAAGCATTACGTGTGGGTATATTCAGGTGAATTATGGGGAAAGTAGCACTTTAAAAACTCACAGCATCAGAGCACAGTAACACATCAATAATGCATAAAAGTGGCTGTGATAAAATATTAAATCCACATGACATTTAACATGTGCACTTTCCTACATTCATGTGTGTCACTTAATGATACCACATGGGATTCATTTCTGTCATTTACTCACTGCTCCTTTCTGGGGGACAGACGATGGTTGGAGCTTATGTTCCTGGGGATGCTAGATTTCTCCCACCATGTCAGTGTCTGCTGAGGTGTTGTCAAGTGGGAAAACTTGCGCATAGCATCCAATCACAGCTCAGCTACATTTAACCAGTTCTGGTGAAATGAGAGTTACTTAGTGATTGGTTGCAAGGAAAACTGTAACTGCTGGTCATAGCAACCAATCACAGCTTAGCTTCTTTTGAACAGCTCTGGTGAAATGAAAGATGCTTTGTGATTGGTTGGTGATACACACATACACACACATACACACACACATTGATTTTTATATATAGAGATATAATGTGATTTTCTGGATTTTATTTTTTATATTCTATCTCTCAATGTTAAAATTAACCTACCCTTAAAATTATATACTGTTCATGTCTTTGTCAGTGGGCAAAATTACAAAATCAACAGGGGATCAAATACTTATTTCCCCTACTGTATATAAGTCATGGAGCGTATCGGACTTTGAAGAAGACTTGGAAGCAGAGCCCGCATCGATGTAGGCAGATGTCTGCTATATTCTATAGCGGACATCTGCCTCTAACACAGTGATTGCTGTGCACCCTGATCGCTGCTGTTACCCTCTTAAATGTCACTGTCAATCACAATCAGCTGCATTTGAGCCCTGAGTTCATAACGCAAAGAAACCGCATGTACCCCATGTACGCATGTACCCCATGTACCCCGTGCATGTACCCCAAAATATTATAAATAAAAATGCCACACAAAAACCAAGCCCTCACACTGCTCCATTGTTAATAAAATAAGAAGTTTTTTTAGGTTAATAAAATAATAAAAAATCTATAAAAGTTTGGTATGTCTATAATAGAACTGACCAGGAAAATTATGTTTTACATGTGTTTTATGCTGCATAACAATCATCAGAAAAATAAAACTTAAAAAAATGGCAGAATTGCATTTTTTTAACTATTTCACTGCACTTGAATATTTTTGCCATTTTCTCTTACTTTATATGGTATTGTGAATGGTGTCATTCAAAACTACAACCCGATGATGTCCACTACAACTGAGGATGTTGTGTGGGTACTGTATTGACAATGCCTAAGGTAACCTGGTGTATTCAGCTCAGGTATAAGGGAAAGTGTAGGGTAAGCACAGGTTAAAATATAGGTTAGGGTTTAGAGAAGAGTAGAGCAGATTAGGCAGTGATAGGAAGTTCAGCGCATACTGCTAGAAGATAGTGACTGTAGGTAAGTAGGTGAAAGATAGTATTTCCCCAGCAACAGACTGCTGGGGCAAACATTAGTTGAGATACAGTTAGATGTTTGGGAAAAGCCCAGCATGGGAGGGGACAAGGTCAAGCAAAAAAAAAAGGGAACCATTTCCTGGTTTAGTCAGTCTGATTTAGATAGAGGTTTGTGTGAAGATTAAGTTCTGGAGGCAGTGGGCTGGAGGCACGTGGAGTACATATAGTTCTGAAAGCATGAGGTCATTCCAAATTTACTGTGGACCTTCCTTTAACATATGGGGCCTACGGCCCAAAGTAGGCACTAGGTTTGTCCCTTATTCCCTTCCGTACAAAGGAAGCTAGACAGGGAACCACATGAGGGAAACTTATTGGATCTCGGGAGTGCTGTGGGGCCGGAAGGGAAATCCCTGGGGCTGACAGGAGGATCAAGCATAGTGATAGTGATAGCTGAATGGAAGCAGAAGCTTGAAATGTACTGTGTTGGTGAAACTGAAACTGGAGGGTGCCGTGCCCAAAACTGTGTTTTAAAGACTGTTGTATCTGACCTGTTCAGTAAAGTTGAACTTGTTATAATGAATCGGGTGATCCCTTATGTTTGTGTGGCTGATCCAGGATCTAAGGATGTGGATGTAGTGGAGGGCTCTGGCCTACAGGTGAGTGCAAAGCAAACTTTACAGTACACTGCATAAGTACTGAGGCACTGTATTTGTGGGGTGCCAGTGTGTGGAGAAGCAGCAGCTCGCCAACAGCTACCGCCCAGGGTGCCTTATATATGCAACTTCCCTCTTTGGTTTATTTCAATCCTTAAATTACACGCCACTTATTAGACCTCAGATATCACACAACATAACAATGTTGTCTGCAGTATTTCTTTAAGTTCAAAAGAAACCTGTTATTTAAAAAATGCTATTAACCTGCAGATGAGGTTAATCTATAGGTTAATAGCTTTATGAAGTCGTGTGGCTGCTGCACTAAGAGCCAGGCTACTGGGAGGAAATTAACTTTATTCCAACTAGCAGCCTCAGGGTGTAAGTCATAGATGAGCATTCGTTGCGATATCAGTCACCGCTTAGCACTGAGCGGTGGCTTTAAGCGCACCCCGCATCTTTGACTGGCAGCCAGCTCTAATGCGGAGCTGGCTATCAGTTAGTGCCGAGGTGTGGTTACAACCACCACTCTCCATGCATTGAGCAGTGACTGAAGCCACGCCAGGTGCACCTCTATGGCTGACTTCCCGAGGCTGGGAGGAGGAATAAAATTAATTTCCTCCTGGCAGCGAGGCTCTCAGTTCAGCTTCTGCATGACTTCAGAGCACTATTAACATGCAGATTAATCCAATATCTGCAGGTTAATAGCATTTTTTACATGACAGGTTCTCTTTAAGAAAAGTTTACAGTTGTAATCACATACATGTAGGTAATTTTTTTGGGAGGTTCACAGAACTGGAGATTTAGATAGTAGTGTTCATGAAATTAAAAACTTTACAGTCAGTAATTCCAATAGACAAATACCACAGTGATTATCTCGCCAGTCTATTGGCCACTAACCGATAACCAGATGTTAATCACCTCCAATGCTCATAACAATAACATTTATTAAAACAAAGTGCAGAAGAAAAGTAATGGACAGCTGAAAATCATTAATATCCAAGTAGTAAGTTCATCAGAGAAGATGGCAACAATTACTCTCCATTAGGATATGTTAAATACAGAAGAAGAGACATACCACATTTTTCAGTCTATAAGACACACTTTTTTCCTCCAAAAATGTGGAGGAAAATGGGAGGTGCATCTTATAGTCTGGATGTACCTGCTCTGGCTGTGGTGGGGGAGCAGCCGCGGTGGAGCAGTGGGTCACAAGAGGCATGAGCCGGCAGCTGCAGCTAACTCCTACACCCACTGCTAAAGAGAAATGAATATTCACTGCATTCCACGCCCATGGGAGTGGAAAGCAGTGAATATTCAATTCTCTTTCATAGTGGACACGTTGTTAGCCTCAGCAGCCGGCTTCCAGCAGCTGCCAGGCGTTTGCGTGTGCCTGCTACTTGAGTGAATGAATATACACTGCTCTCTTATCCCATAGGTGTGGAATGTAGTGAATATTCATTCCCTTTAGTAGCGAGCACATGTAAACACCCGGTAGCTGCAGGAAGCCGTTGGCTGCGGCTAACACTGTGCCCAATGTTAAAGAGCAATGAATATTATTCACTGCTCTCCACGCACATAGTCCTGGTGTGGGGAGCAGCGAGTATTACACCAACTGTCCTCAGCTTGTAATCAGCGCCTGATGTCAGTGCCATGCACTGCTTACAAGCATAAATCAGCTGCTGGCATCAGAACAAGACTCTGCGAGGGAGTGCAGGAAGGCAAGTATAAAGTTTTTTTTATGTTTTTCTGATGGGGCCATGCATACCAGGATAAGGATGGGGCCATGCATACCAGGATAAGGATGGGGCCATGCATACCAGGATAGGGATGAGGGGGCCATGCATACCAGGATAAGGATGGGGCCATGCATACCAGGATGGAGATGGGGCCCTGCAAACCAGGATTGCAATGAGGGGGCCATGCATACCAAGAGAGGGATGAGGGGGACCAAGTCCACCAGGATAGAGATGAGGGGGCCATGCCTACCAGGTTAGAGATAAGGGGAAAATGCCTACCATGCTATGGAGAAGTGGGCCATGCATACCAGGATAGGGTTGAGGGGGCCATGCGTACCAGGATAGGGATGGGGGGATGATGCCTACCAGGATAGGGATGAAGGGGCCATGCCTTCCAGGCTAGGGATAAGGGCGGCATGCCTACCAGACTAGGGATGAAAGGGCCATGCATACCAGGCTAGGGATGAGGAGGCCATGCATATCAGGATAAGGATGAGGAGGCCATGTATACCAGGATGAGGATAAGGGGACCAAATATACCAGGATAGATTAAATTAGTACAGAATTGACCACATTTTGTGCTTAAATTTTTTTTTCTAATTTCCTCCTCTAAAATCTGTGCGACAGAGGGGTAGTAGTAGTGAACCTAAAAATCCCCTGATGTATCCAGTATAACTCCTGCCCTGACAAGGGCAGTACCCAAGTGTGACCAACAGAGTAGAAAAATACCCTAAGATAGCCCTTGAGACGTGTTTACACCTTGATAGCGAGGCCTCACATGGGGAGTGTACTTGCAAAAGAGGCACATTGATCAATGAGATCACAAATCTATGGGGTGTAAAGGCAGATGTACTTACTGGGGCCCTGCAATGGCGCACAGCCATACACAGGATGAGGAAGATGAAAATCACTAAAATAGTTAAATGCACAGAATATATGAAACATGTAATAAATTTTCTCAGTGACTTGATAGTGTGTGGCTGTCTGAATAGTTAGCAGATGCCTAGTACTGAATAAGTAGGTTGATAGATATACAGTTTCTACATACTATGAAGTAACTGAAACCTAACTATAATTACAAAGCGTGACAATCCTTCAGATGGAAGCAGCTATAGTCCCTGGTATGACTGCCAATACTGAGTGGTAACTATTATAGTGTGAATGTACATTGAAGTGTATCGAGTGTTCAGGCCATATGCAATGTTACCACTCTCTCCCATTCCTGTACAAGTGTCACTTCCTTTGTAGATTCATTTATTGGAATGTCCATTAATCTGGCTGCACTCTGCACGCTGTGCCGTACTGATTTAAAAGGAAGCCCACAGTTAAAAAATGCTTTGAAATTATTATTAGCCTTAGGAGTTGGAAAGTGGAAATAACTCTCTGTGTCCATTCGGCTACAAGACTTCAGACAATGACATATTTTTTATTAAGTTTTTGTTAAAATGTTTAAATTTTTGGCAATTTTATATTTCATATTACATTCTGTAAAAAAAAAAAAATTACATTAGAAATTATTATTATTATTATTATTTATTTATATAGCACCATTGGTTCTATGGTGCTGTACATGAGAAGGGGTTACATACAAATTACAGATATCACTTACAGTAAACAAACTAACAATGACAGACTGATACAGAGGGGAGAGAGGACCCTGCCCTTTCGGGCTTACATGCTACAGGAATTATTATGCATTTATATAGCGCCATTTATTCCATGGCGCTTTACATGTGAAAAGGGGAAATATAGACAAGTATAATAAACATGTGTAAGACAAGGGACACACAAGTACATAAGGAGAAGGGACCCTGCCCGCGAGGGCTCACAGTCTACAGGGATCGGTGAGGATACAGTAGGAGAGGGTAGAGCAGGTCGTGCGGTGGTTCAGTAGACCGAGGATCATTGCAGGTTGTAGGCTTGTCGAAAAACAGGTGGGTCTTCAGGTTCTTCTTGAAGGTTTCCGTTGATGGTGAGAATCTGATGTGTTGCGTCAGAGAGTTCCAGAGTATGGGGGAAGCACGGGAGAAGTCTTGTATGCATTTGTGAGAAGAAGAGATAAGGGGGGAGTAGAGAAAGAGATCTTGAGATGAGGTTGCATGCGGGTAGGTACCTAGAGACCATGTCACAGATGTATGGAGGAGACAGGTTGTGGATGGCTTTGTATGTCATGGTTAGGGTTTTGAATTGGAGCCTGGGCAATAGGAAGCCAGTGAAGGGCCTGGCTTAGGGGGGAGGCTGGGGAATAGCGGGGAGACAGGTGGATTAGTCGGGCAGCGGAGTGCAGGATGGACTAGAGCAGTGCTAGAGGGGAGGCCAGAGAGTAGGAAGTTGCAGTAGTCGAGGCGGGAGATGATAAGAGCATGCACTAGTGTTTTTGTGGTTTCATGACTGAGGAATGAGCGGATCTGGGGAATATTTTTGAGTTTGAGGAGGCAGGAGGAGGCGAGGGCTTGGATATGTGGTTTGAAAGAGAGCGCAGAGTCGAGGATCACCCAGAGGCACCGAGCATGCGGGACTGGGGAAAGAGAGCAGCCTGTTATGAATGGGTCACCGAGGAGGAACAACAAAAAGCTAAGTCCCAGAAAACCAGAGAGGTTGGTAACTATGCAGACTGCAGATCCCTGATCTTAACCACACAACTAACAGTAGCAGTGGAGCGTTCCTACGATGTTCCTAGATGCCTCGTCACCGCCGGAGGACCACATAAACCTAAAGCAAGAAAAGGGAAAACTAACTGTCCCAGAGAAGACCCCAAAGGAATAGATAGCCCCCACACATGTATTGACAGTGAAGCAAGATGAAAATACAAACACAGGCAGGAAAATAGGCTGAGCAAACGATGGGGCCCGACTAACTAGAAAAGACAGGAAAGGAAAGCCACTGTCTGCAATCTGCCAAATAACCCTACCAAAATAATGTCCAACACGTCTGATAGCAAAATTAACCCTGAAGTCACTAGACTTCTCCCACTATATCAGCACTCTGAAATATTCTGAAACAGAGCAAAAAGAGGCCAATGTAATAAGGGACAAAAAGGCAAATTGGCAAATACAGATAAATAGGAGTGGAAGTTCAGCATGTCCCCAGCAGGGGCAAGTTGACCACACAAGAAACTGAATTGACCAACAAGCACAAGTGTGAACATTAGCAAAAAACAAACTTAACTTGAGAAGACTGGAAAAGAGCTGAAGTCCAAGACCTGAGAAGCAGACTGAATCACCAGCACCAGGATAGGGCGTCGGCTGTCTTATATCCAGTCTGATACTCCAGAGATCCAATCGCTATCCTCCTCATCAGGTGGCAGATCACTACCACTTAAACCAACCTCACTACCTCCTGTCACCACCAGAGGGAGAACGGAAGGAGAACTCTCAACTGGTGGAGCAGAAAATGAGCTCATAACAGCAGCCATTGACATTGATGGATAGGTCTGGTGGAGTAGAGTGAGATGGGGGAAAGATGATGAATTCTGTTTAGTCCATGTTCAGTTTGAGAAAGCGAGCAGAGAAGAAGGCTGAGATAGCAGACAGATTTCAGTCAGTAAGGATGCGAGGTTGGGTCCAGATAGGTAGATCTGCGTGTCATCGGCAGAGAGGTGATACTGCAAACCGTGGGATTCTATGAGATGTCCCAAACCAAAGGGAAATCTTAGCTTTATCTATTTTAACCCCTTAACCTTTTAGTGACAGAGCCAATTTTGTACTTAATGAGCAAGCCAATTTTTACAATTCTGACCACCGTCACTTTATGAGGTTATAGCTCTGGAACGCTTCAATGGATCCCACTGATTCTGAGATTGTTTTTCGTGACAAAAAAATGGAAATTTGGCAAAAATTTAGAAAATTTTGCAATTTTCAAACTTTTAATTTTTTTTTGCCCTTAAATCAGAGTGACATATTGCACAAAATAGTTAATAAATAACATTTCCCACACACAATTTTGGAAACATTTTTTTAGGACGTTATAAGGGTTAAAGTTGACCAGCGATTACTAATTTTTCCAACAAAATTTACAAAACCATTTTTTTAAGGACCACCTCACATTTGAGGTGAGTTTGGGGGGTCAATATAACGGAAAATACCAAAAAGTTTCACGATTATAAAAATTGCACCCCTCAAGGTGTGCAAAACCACATTCAAGAAGTTTAACCCTTCAGGTGCTTCATGAGAACTAAAGCAATGTGGAAGGAAAAAAATGAACATTTTACTTTTTCACATTTACTTTAAAACCAAACTTTTGTATTTCCCAAGGGTGTCAGGAGAAAATGGACCACAAATTTGTTGTGCAATTTCTCCTGAGTACGCCGATACCCCGTATGTGGGGGAAAGCCACTGTTTGGGCGCATGGCAGGGCTCAGAATGAAGGGAGCACCATTTGGCTTTTTGAACGCAAAATTGACTGGAATCAATGGTGGTGCCATGTCATGTTTGGAGACCCCCTGATGTACCTAAACAGTGGAAATCCCCCAATTCTAACTCAAACCCTAACACAGCACTAACCCCAACCCTAACCCCAACACACCCCTAACCCCAACACCACCTTAAACTCAACACCACAACCCTAACCGCAACACAACATTAACCCCAACATAACCTTAACCCCGATCCTAGTCCCAACCCTAACCCTAGTCCAAGCCCAACCCTAAGCGTAGCCCAAGCCCAACTCTAACCCTAGCGCCAACCCTAACCCTAGCCCAACTCTCGACCAACCCTAACCCTAGCTCTAACCCCAACCCAAAATAAAACCCTAGCCCAAACCCTAACGGAAAAAATACATTTTTTTAATTTTATAATTTTTACATAACTATGGAGGTGATAAAGGGGGTTTGATTTACGATTTTTTTTATTTTGATCACTGTGATAGGGTCTAATATGAACCAATAGAAAATTTCTATTGTTGCCGATTGCCAGCTGTCAGATCTCGGCGGGTGCACTGTGCATGCGCCAGCCATTTTTTTCCCAGAAGAAGACGCCAAGGGTCGGGGGACAGAGCTGGAGGGACACCGGAGGTACCTGGGGTGCTCGGTGGACCCCATTTATCTCTCCTCTGATGTGCTAGATCATATCAGAGGAGAGAGAAATGAATGGGAAATCTGACTTTTTGTTTAGGTTGCCGTTACTCGGTGAATAACGGCGATCGCAACACTGGGGACGGTAAAATGAGACCCCGGAAATTTCCAACGCTGGGGGAGCTATAACCTTATTTCTCAGCCCGTTAAAAAGCGGCGCTGAGGAATAAGTACCTTTAACTACCGCCTTTAAAAGGCATATTGGCAGTCGTTAAGGGGTTAAGGACTGGGGGTATTTCCCTTTTTACATTTGCACTTCTTGCTCCCCTTCTTCCCAATGCCTTAACTTTTTTATTTTTCCATCAATATATCTATGTGAGAGCTTGTTTTTTGCCTAACGAGTTTTACTGTTAAACAACACCACTGCTTTTACCATTGTGTAGTGGAAAACGAGAAAAAAAATTCTAAGTTTGGTAAAATTGCAAAAAAGTTCAGTTTCACAATTGTTTTTTTTCTTTCCATGTTCACTAAATGCTAAACCTGACCTGCCAATATGATTCCCCAGGTCAGTAAGAGTTTGTAGATACCAAACATGTATAGATTATTTTTTATTTAAATGTGAAAACAAAAAATACAAAGTTTGTAAAAACAGGTGTCATTTTCCGAGGCCTGTAGCGTCTCCATTTTTCAGGATCTTGGTCTGGGTGAGGGCCTATTTTTTGCGTGCCAAGCTGACGTTTATATTGACACCATTTTGAGATAGATACAATGTTCTGATCACCCATTATAACATTTTATTGCAATGTTGCAGCTATAAAAAAAAAAACATGATTCCACACGCGGTTGTTAGGGCACATGACAATTGATCAGTTTGGTTGTCTAATGCTGGAAAAGGTCCAGGCTTGTCGCTGGAGCACGCACCAAAGAGGGGGAGGTGACCTATGACGGACATCATAGGTCTTTATGGGGTTAATACTAGTCTAGTACTCACTGAGGTTTTTTTTACACTCATACTTATTGTACTTTCAGAAACAGTTTACAGCAGTTTCCTTACAGTCAGAGGCAGTATTGCAATGACCGGTAACATCTCTATACACAGCTGACAGCACAGGGTCCACCAATCACAATAAGTAATTTCACAAGTCCCCCTGATACACCTCCATTCACATTTACCTTTGCATAGGCAGCACGGTGGCTAGCACTGCAGCCTTCCAGCACTTGGGGTCCTGGGTTCAAATCCCACCAAGGACAAAATCTGCAAGGAGCTTGTATGTTCTCCCCATGTTTGTGTGGGGTACTCCAGTTTCCTCCCACATTCCAAAGACATACTGATAGGGAATTTACATTGTGAGCCCCATCGGGGACAGCAATGATAATGTGTGTAAAAACTGTAAAGCGCTGCAGAATATGTGGTTGCTATATAAATAAAGGGATTATTATTACATGCACTCATAAGAAAACAATTAGGGTTGGAGCAAGTCTAAAATAGCGCCAGTAGCCAGTGTGACAATTGTAAGATTTTAAAGGGAACCTGTCACCCCCCAGGCGTTTTTAAGTAAAAGAGCCACCTTGTGCAGCACTAATGCTGCATTCTGTCAAGGTGGCTCTTTTATTTAGGGTACCTTCCACCGCAGAATTAATTGTTTTTAAAATTGGTCAGACATAACTGATATTTGACTGGGGGGCAGGTCTTTCCCCATCTGAGAGAGACGCCTCATATCAATCACTCATGTCTTCCTGCATGGTTTGCTCCCCCTCCACAGCGTTCTTTTCAAATCCTGGTGCCTGCGCTGTACAGGGGACTCCCTCTGATGTCACTGAGGCTGCGGGGAGTCCCCTGGCTGACCTGAAGTTAACTGATGAGCTTGGGAAAAAAGTCAGAAACTTTCCCACGCTAATTAGTTCCTCTCTAGGCAGCCAGTGAGGCTGCGAAGAGCTGAACTAAGTCATTCTGGCAGTGGTTTACAATGGGGCTGGTAGCATTAGCACCGGTCCTCATTGTAAACTATTTAACCCCTTGTGTGAAGGATTGCAGGGTGGGACATGACTGAACGGCGGAGAGGTAAGAATATGGTTGTTATTTTATGTTATTTTTTTGCAGGTCATGGTTTATTTATGGATTACCAGAGTGATAAAATGTGGTCAAAAACTAAGTGTCTTTATTTCATTAAAAGACTTTTTCATTAATGTCTGTGTGTTTTTTAACCCTTTATTAGTCTAGGGTTAATAATGGATCGGTGTCTTATTGACACCTCTCCATTAATCGGCTTAATGTCACCTTCCAATAGCAAGGTGACATTAAACCAATAATATTAACCCATTCGCCACCACTACAGGGCAATGGGAAAAGAGAGGATAAGTGCCGGAAAAGCTGCATTTTATAGATGCACCTTTTCTGGGGTGGCTGGGGGCAGATTTTTTTTAGCCGGGGGGGCTAAGACAATGGTCCCTCTCTAAGCTAATAAAATATGCCCTCAATCACCTGCTTTACCTCTCTGGTTGCAAAATTTGTGCGGGAGCCCACGCATTTTTTTCTAGGAGTTAACCCTTGAATTTAAGAGCTACAGCTCACAAATTTGAAACACATACACTACTAAAATTTCTAGTCAGGGACATATAAAAAAATAGGGATATGCAATGGTTTACTATATGTAAACCATGTCTCATATCCTGTCGAGTTCTGAAATTATTTGACAGAAGCCGGTAAATGAACTACCGGCTTTTGTTCTATCCTACTGTGCCAGATAATATATATATATATATATATATATATATATATATATATATATATATATATATACACACATATATACATACACACACACACATATAAATTATATAAATAATATAATACAGTGGGGAAAAAAAGTATTTAGTCAGTCAGCAATAGTGCAAGTTCCACCACTTAAAAAGATGAGAGGCGTCTGTAATTTACATCATAGGTAGACCTCAACTATGGGAGACAAACTGAGAAAAAAAAATCCAGAAAATCACATTGTCTGTTTTTTTTTTCATTTTATTTGCATATTATGGTGGAAAATAAGTATTTGGTCAGAAACAAAATTTCATCTCAATACTTTGTGATATATCCTTTGTTGGCAATGACAGAGGTCAAACGATTTCTGTAAGTCTTCACAAGGTTGCCACACACTGTTGTTGGTATGTTGGCCCATTCCTCCATGCAGATCTCCTCTAGAGCAGTGATGTTTTTGGCTTTTCGCTTGGCAACACGGACTTTCAACTCCCTCCAAAGGTTTTCTATAGGGTTGAGATCTGGAGACTGGCTAGGCCACTCCAGGACCTTGAAATGCTTCTTACGAAGCCACTCCTTCGTTGCCCTGGCGGTGTGCTTTGGATCATTGTCATGTTGAAAGACCCAGCCACGTTTCATCTTCAATGCCCTTGCTGATGGAAGGAGGTTTGCACTCAAAATCTCACGATACATGGCCCCATTCATTCTTTCATGTACCCGGATCAGTCGTCCTGGCCCCTTTGCAGAGAAACAGCCCCAAAGCATGATGTTTCCACCACCATGCTTTACAGTAGGTATGGTGTTGCAACTCAGTATTCTTTTTCCTCCAAACACGACAAGTTGTGTTTCTACCAAACAGTTCCAGTTTGGTTTCAACAGACCATAGGACATTCTCCCAAAACTCCTCTGGATCATCCAAATGCTCTCTAGCAAACTTCAGATGGGCCCGGACATGTACAGGCTTAAGCAGTGGGACACGTCTGGCACTGCAGGATCTGAGTCCATGGTGGCGTAGTGTGTTACTTATGGTAGGCCTTGTTACATTGGTCCCAGCTCTCTGCAGTTCATTCACTAGGTCCCCCCGCGTGGTTCTGGGATTTTTGCTCACCGTTCTTGTGATCATTCTGACCCCACGGGGTGGGATTTTGCGTGGAGCACCAGATCGAGGGAGATTATCAGTGGTCTTGTATGTCTTCCATTTTCTAATTATTGCTCCCACAGTTGATTTCTTCACTCCAAGCTGGTTGGCTATTGCAGATTCAGTCTTCCCAGCCTGGTGCAGGGCTACAATTTTGTTTCTGGTGTCCTTTGACAGCTCTTTGGTCTTCACCATAGTGGAGTTTGGAGTCAGACTGTTTGAGGGTGTGCACAGGTGTCTTTTTATACTGATAACAAGTTTAAACAGGTGCCATTACTACAGGTAATGAGTGGAGGAAGAGGAGACTCTTAAAGAAGAAGTTACAGGTCTGTGAGAGCCAGAAATCTTGATTGCTTGTTTCTGACCAAATACTTATTTTCCACCATAATATGCAAATAAAATGAAAAAAAAACAGACAATGTGATTTACTGGATTTTTTTTTCTCAGTTTGTCTCCCATAGTTGAGGTCTACCTATGATGTAAATTACAGACGCCTCTCATCTTTTTAAGTGGTGGAACTTGCACTATTGCTGACTGACTAAATACTTTTTTTCCCCACTGTATATACATATATAAATATATATATATATATATATATATATCAAAATGAAACTGAGTATTATCTGACAGAATTGCAGGGGTGTCAATACTTTTGGCCACAACTGTATATATATAATTCTATATATATATATATACAGTTGTGGCCAAAAGTATTGACACCCCTGCAATTCTGTCAGATAATACTCAGTTTCTTCCTGAAAATGATTGCAAACACAAATTCTTTGATATTATTATCTTCATTTAATTTGTCTTAAATGAAAAAACACAAAAGAGAATGAAGCAAAAAGCAAAACATTGATCATTTCACACCAAACTCCAAAAATGGGCCAGACAAAATTATTGGCACCCTCAGCCTAAAACTTGGTTGCACAATTTTTAGCCAAAATAACTGCGACCTACTGCTTTCGGTAACTATCAATGAGTTTCTTACAATGCTCTGCTGGAATTTTAGACCATTCTTCTTTGGCAAACTGCTCCAGGTCCCTGATATTGGAAGGGTGCCTTCTCCAAACTGCCATTTTTAGATCTCTCCACAGGTGTTCTATGGGATTCAGGTCTGGATTCATTGCTGGCCACCTTAGAAGTCTCCAGTGCTTTCTCTCAAACCATTTTCTAGTGCTTTTTGAAGTGTGCTTTGGGTCATTGTCCTGCTGGAAGACCCATGACCTTTGAGGGAGACCCTGCTTTCTCACACTGGGCCCTACATTATGCTGCAAAATTTGTTGGTAGTCTTCAGACTTCATTATGCCATGCACACGGTCAAGCAGTCCAGTGCCAGAGGCAGCAAAGCAACCCCAAAACATCAGGGAACCTCCGCCTGTTTGACTGTAGGGACCGTGCTCTTTTCTTTGAATGCCTCTTTTTTCTCCTGTAAACTCTATGTTGATGCCTTTGACCAAAAAGCTCTACTTTTGTCTCATCTGACCAGAGAACATTCTTCCAAAATGTTTTAGGCTTTTTCAGGTAAGTTTTGGCAAACTCCAGCCAGCTTGAACTTGTTTGGATGTTAGTCAAGGTTCTTTATCCAACATCCGCACAATCTTGCGTTGAAATCTCTTGTCAATTTTTCTTTTCCGTCCACATCTAGGGAGGTTAGCCACAGTGCCATGGGCTTTAAACTTCTTGATGACACTGCGCACGGTAGACACAGGAACATTCAGGTCTTTGGAGATGGACTTGTAGCCTTGAGATTGCTCAGGCTTCCTCACAATTTGGTTTCTCAAGTCCTCAGACAGTTCTTTAGTCTTCTTTCTTTTCTCCATGCTCAATGTGGTACACACAAGGACACAATATGTGGATAGTTTATATGTTTGATCTGCTTTTATAGCACATGTTTTTAAGTCTCTCACATATGTTTATAATTACCCTGATGGGAGTGGGATGTATATAAGGTTCTATGTTTGGAAAGCAGATTAGATTCTGGACCGTGAAGAAGGCGGGTTCTACCGCTGAAACGCGTAGTCCTATCTGCACGACTTTCCTGCGTTATTGCTGTTTTGAACTGCTTGGACCATTGCATTTTAATGGATTTATGAATAAAAAGAAAAAAATTTTAACAGCATCCTGGATTGCTCACGTTATTGCTGGACTTTGCTTTGTCGTTGTTCACATTTGTATGGATGGACTCCTACATCCAGATCCGGGCACAACGGAGTTAACCAGGTCAGCTGAGGTTCCAGGTGTTTCACAGGAGTGAGCTGGTCTACATTGTTGGATATATATATACAGTGGGGCAAAAAAGTATTTAGTCAGTCAGCAATAGTGCAAGTTCCACCACTTAAAAAGATGAGAGGCGTCTGTAATTTACATCATAGGTAGACCTCAACTATGGGAGACAAACTGAGAAAAAAAAAATCCAGAAAATCACATTGTCTGTTTTTTTTTTCATTTTATTTGCATATTATGGTGGAAAATAAGTATTTGGTCAGAAACAAAATTTCATCTCAATACTTTTTGATATATCCTTTGTTGGCAATGACAGAGGTCAAACGTTTTCTGTAAGTCTTCACAAGGTTGCCACACACTGTTGTTGGTATGTTGGCCCATTCCTCCATGCAGATCTCCTCTAGAGCAGTGATGTTTTTGGCTTTTCGCTTGGCAACACGGACTTTCAACTCCCTCCAAAGGTTTTCTATAGGGTTGAGATCTGGAGACTGGCTAGGCCACTCCAGGACCTTGAAATGCTTCTTACGAAGCCACTCCTTTGTTGCCCTGGCGGTGTGCTTTGGATCATTGTCATGTTGAAAGACCCAGCCACGTTTCATCATCAATGCCCTTGCTGATGGAAGGAGGTTTGCACTCAAAATCTCACGATACATTGCCCCATTCATTCTTTCATGTACCCGGATCAGTCGTCCTGGCCCCTTTGCAGAGAAACAGCCCCAAAGCATGATGTTTCCACCACCATGCTTTACAGTAGGTATGGTGTTTGATGGATGCAACTCAGTATTCTTTTTCCTCCAAACACGACAAGTTGTGTTTCTACCAAACAGTTCCAGTTTGGTTTCATCAGACCATAGGACATTCTCCCAAAACTCCTCTGGATCATCTAAATGCTCTCTAGCAAACTTCAGACGGGCCCGGACATGTACAGGCTTACGCAGTGGGACACGTCTGGCACTGCAGGATCTGAGTCCATGGTGGCGTAGTGTGTTACTTATGGTAGGCCTTGTTACATTGGTCCCAGCTCTCTGCAGTTCATTCACTAGGTCCCCCCGCGTGGTTCTGGGATTTTTGCTCACCGTTCTTGTGATCATTCTGACCCCACGGGGTGGGATTTTGCTTGGAGCACCAGATCGAGGGAGATTATCAGTGGTCTTGTATGTCTTCCATTTTCTAATTATTGCTCCCACAGTTGATTTCTTCACTCCAAGCTGGTTGGCTATTGCAGATTCAGTCTTCCCAGCCTGGTGCAGGGCTACAATTTTGTTTCTGGTGTCCTTTGACAGCTCTTTGGTCTTCACCATAGTGGAGTTTGGAGTCAGACTGTTTGAGGGTGTGCACAGGTGTCTTTTTATACTGATAACAAGTTTAAACAGGTGCCATTACTACAGGTAATGAGTGGAGGAAAGAGGAGACTCTTAAAGAAGAAGTTACAGGTCTGTGAGAGCCAGAAATCTTGATTGCTTGTTTCTGACCAAATACTTATTTTCCACCATAATATGCAAATAAAATGAAAAAAAAAACAGACAATGTGATTTTCTGGATTTTTTTTTCTCAGTTTGTCTCCCATAGTTGAGGTCTACCGATGATGTAAATTACAGACGCCTCTCATCTTTTTAAGTGGTGGAACTTGCGCTATTGCTGACTGACTAAATACTTTTTTGCCCCACTGTATATATATATATATATATATATATATATATATATATATAGTGTGTGTGTGTGTCTCACTGACATATATATATTCACCTATTCTATGTGTATACATGTATTATATCTTTTGTATTAGTACATGTCAGTGTGATTTTACTGTATAGCTGCATATGAATTACCAGCTTTTGTTCTATCTATCTATTATAAATACATATATATGTGTGTGTGTCACTGACATGTATATATCTATGTATTCTATGTGTATATATCTATACTATCTTTTCTATTCTAACATGTCAGTGTCATTATACAGTAGCCGCATATGAATTGCTGGCTTTTCAAAGGACACTGGTGCGTAGAAATCTGACAGCACTCGCACGGTGCGAGTGCTGTCAGATTTTTACACGCACCCATTGACTTGCATTGGCGATTTTCTAGGGAAAATCGCAGCAAATCGCAGCATGCTGCGATTTTTTTCTCAGTCCGATTTTGGATGGGAAAAAAATCGCAAGTAAGATGTCACCCATTGACTAACATGGGTCAGAGTGCAATCAGATTTTTAATTGGATTACACTCATCCGATTTTCACACCAGTGAGTATGAGCCCTTAAACTGGATAGCTACGGAAAACATTCACCTCCCTGATCAGTGTCTGGGAGGCTGTGGTTGGTGCTGCCCAAAAAGATGATTGTCAATAGATTTAGAAACTGACAGACTGCATGGATGAAGCTTATTGCTGTTATTGAAAAGAAGGGCAGCTATATTGGTCACTGATATTTTTATTTTTTAAATGTCGGAAATGTATTTTTGTACTGATTTGTTATTATTATCACTTTAATAGATAAAAAAAAAACTGAGATGGAAAAATGTTTGTTTTTCATTTAATTACATAATTATTTTGCACAATAATAGGTGCCCAATAATTCTGAACCCAGATATTCTCCTAAGGCCGAGGTCACACTTGCGAGAAACTCGCAGGTGTCTGGCATCTTAATACTCCGCACTGCCTCCGACACTCGGGACCGGAGTGCGCAGCTGCATGTATTTCTATGCAGCTGAGCGCTCTAGTCCCGAGTGCCGGCGTCAGTGCCAGGTATTGAGATGCGAGACTCGTGCGAGTTTCTCGCAAGTGTGACCCCGGCCTAAGAAAAACAAAACCTCAGTCTTGGTTTCTTAAATATTCAGGTTTATTAACTTTCTGGATTGACTGACAGCATTATAGTTGTTCAATAATAAAATTAATCATTAAAAAATACAAACTGCCTAATAATTATACATATATACTGAAACACGAGGAAAAATTTCCAAGTGTGGTGAAAAAAAGTGATAATTCTGCCATTTTTTTTTGTTTTTACAGCAGGCATTGTGCAGTAAATATGATCTGCCAATATGAATTTTCATGTCACTATAATTATGACAATACCAGACATTCTTTGTTTTTAAATTTAGTGGTTAAAAAAAATCTGAATTTTGTAAAAAAAAAAAAAAAAAAATTAAATGATACCATATTTTTCGTACTGTAAGACACACTTTTTTCCTCCAAAAATGTGGAGGAAAATGGGGTTGCTTCTTATAGTCTGGTTGTACCGGCTCTGACTATGGTGGGGAGGTGGGGGAGTGGTTTCAGCAGAGAGCGGGTCACAGAGGCAGGAGTCGGCTTCTGCGGCTAACTCCTGCACCAGCTGCTAAAGAGAAATTAATATTCACTGCATTCCACGCCCATGGGTCGTGGGGGGCAATGAATATTCATTTCTCTTTAACGGCATCCTGGTATGATTGGCCCCCATCCCGATCATGGTATGATTGGTTATGATTGGTCCCATCCTTTCCTTTTCCTGGTATGATTAGCCTCCACTGCCACCTTGGTATGCATGGCCCCATCAGTAAACATTAGAAAAACAAACCATTACCCTTACCTTCCCAGTGCCCCCTCACAGCGTACTGCTCCAATGGCAGCAGCTGCTTAATGCTTGTAAGCAGCGCATGGCAAGGACATCATGCGCTGCTTACAAGCCGAAGGGCAGCTGCCGGAATACTCAATGCTCTGCATGTCGGGACTGCACACGCGCAAAGCACTGAGTACTCATTGCTCTCTAGTGAGCACAGTGTCAGCAGGAGTCTTCCTGCTGCTGCCGGCGGTCACGTGTACCGATACGTAAGAGAAATGAATATTCACCTCATTCCATGAATTTTCATTTCTCTTAATTATCAGCACACGTGACTGCCGGCAGCAGCAGGAAGTCTCTGGCTGACACTGTGCTCACTAGCGAGCAATGAATACTCAGTACTTTGTACCCGCACAATCCCGGCATGCAGAGCATTGAGTATTCTGCCAGCTACAAGCCGAAAGGCTATCCAGCCTCAACAAAAAACACTGAAACTGATTGTATTTGCCAAAACCAGGTGAGAGATGATCACACAGATGTGAGACTCATAATTGGCTTATATAAATATACTAGCTGAAGAGCCTGGCGCTGCCCGGGCATAGTAACTAACTGTGGATAGTTATAACAAATTATAATTATCCTCATCCCATAGTCCCGTGCCCAAAAACCCAGCATATCTATCCTCCATCCCATAGTCGAGTGCCCATATACCCATCATACATATCCTCCATCCCATAGTCCCATGCCCATATACCCATCATACATATCCTCCATCCCATAGTCCCATGCCCATATACCCATCAATCATACATATTCGCCATCCCATAGTCGAGTGCCCATATACCCATCACACATCCTCCATCCAATAGTCCCATGGCCATATACCCATCACACATCCTCCATCCCATAGTCCCATGCTCATATACCCATCACACATCCTCCATCCCATAGAGCCGTGCCCATATACATATCCTCCATCCCATAGTCCAGTGCCCATATACCCATCATACATATTTGCCATCCCATAGTCGAGTGCCCATATACCCATCACACATCCTTCATCTCATAGTCCCATGCCCATATACCCATCATACATATCCTCCATCCCATAGTCCTGTGCCTATAAACCCATCATACATATCCGCCATCCTATAGTCCCGTGCCCATATACCCGTCATACATATCCTCCATCCCATAGTCCAGTGCCCATATACCCATCACACATCCTCCATCCCATAGTCCCGTGCCCATATACCCATCATACATATCCTCCATCCCATAGTCCTGTGCCTATATACCCATCATACATATCCGCCATCCTATAGTCCCGTGCCCATATACCCGTCATACATATCCTCCATCCCATAGTCCAGTGCCCATATACCCATCATACATATCCTCCATCCCATAGTCCCGTGCCCATATACCCATCATACATATCCTCCATCCCATAGTCCAGTGCCCATATACCCATCACACATCCTCCATCCCATAGAGCCGTGCCCATATACATATCCTCCATCCCATAGTCCAGTGCCCATATACCCATCACACATCCTCCATCCCATAGTCAACCATTATGACATCCTAATAAGCGGCGGGGCTTGCAACCTATGATGACATCAGCATCGCCATGGCAACCATTGTGACATCATAATGAGGGGCGGGGCTTGATACACACACACTTTTCCTCATTATGTAGATAGGGGCAAAATTATTTGGTGAATTGGAACGCGCGGGGTTAAAATTTCGCCTCACAACATAGCTTAGGACGCTCTCGGGGTCTAGACGTGTGACTGTGCCAAATTTTGTGGCTGTAGCTGCGACGGTGCGGATGCCAATCCCGGACATACACACACACATACACACACACACATACATACACACACTTGCGCTTTATATATTAGATGATACAAGTTAAGTTATAAATAATGAATATCTTCCTGTAGGTATAAGTTCCACATTGTGTTATATTTTTGGTGATGCATTTGCCTTGTCTTTACAAGCAGAACATAATATGGGGTGGGGTTGTCTAGGATTTAGTGACAACAACATTATATTTCAATTACACTTGATTAAACCTATTATTTATGTGTTAGTGGTTGCGGTACTCATGAGTCGAGACTTGCCTTACCGCCGTTTTTCCTGAATGAAGAAAAATTTAATGGTTGGCAAAGCATGTAATGCTGCAGTCTCTGTAGAGTCTTAAAATGAACATATATTTTATATATTTTAGCATTTATGTTAACATATGCATAAGGTATGATTAGTGGAAAGCAGCGCCATACCAAATGTGCCTCCTTTTCCACTGATGTCCTGAATACAAGATGGCACATTGACGTTTTAAAAAATAGAATCATATTTCTTCCTACTGCTTATTACATTACATGCAAGGGATTTCATGGCTTACAATTACCACTGGATTAGGCATAATAAATTAAGATATTACATGAGAAATGTCTACAGCTCATGATTCTGATATGAACACATTACCTGCATTCACTGTGATCAGTAAAATGATGATATTTACTGTCTTAATCTGTACAAATTACTTTAGCTTAAATTTTTTTTTTTTTTTTTTACAAAATTTCACAAAAAGTGGTCTATTTTATGAACTGATGGACACTGAATCAGGGTTGCCAACCATCCAGAAATTTGTAAACAGTTAGTAATAATAGTAAAATATTTATTAAAGGGAACCTGACAGGTCCTCCATGCCCTCCAAACCACCAGCATTTGTACATTTATGTGTAAATTCCCTGCCTAAGGAGTCTTTATGTTGTTTGACACATTAACAGATCCTTAGAAAAATAATTTCTAAAGTCTGTTTTTAATATGCAAGTTAACCTTTTGACTAGTTGATGAGGCCTTTGTTTCCTCAGACTAGTCGTCCCACTCAGCATGTTATCACACCCCTGTGAGCGTCATAACACGATTTGCAAGAGCAAGCATATTTCATACACATCATTCAGCCTCCGAAGCCGGGTGTATGCTTCCTGTTATTGGAAGGCTTGTAAGGGGGTGAGATATAATGTTCTTCTTGCTTCCCTTCCTCTAATTGCCTTTGATTTGTTAATATGTACATATTGCTAATATTGATAATGTATATGATGAAGGCATGCGGTACTGCTACATATAAAGATGTATTACCGCTCACTTTACTGGTACTGCTACATATATATGTATTACCATGCTTTCGATTCTGCGTTCCTTAGAGCTACACTGTATATAATATAAAGTGATGTATATTGATGTTCATGTATAGTATTGAGTAAGTAAGTGCATCCTTTGGGGACATTAGAGGAGGGCACTTTAGTACATAGTTCTTATACATAGGGTAAGTGTAGTTCTGTTGTTGGTCATTAAATTGGGGGCATACTAGTGGGCCTTATAGGTATAGCTCATAGGATGTTTATAGAGGGTTAATTGTAGGAGGGGCTGCTGGGTAGTAAGAGGGAAACTTGTAGGAAATTAAGTCAGACGGGGCCAGGATGCCCTAGTACCCACATAGGCTATAGGCCTGGAAAGCTTGGTAGCCACGTAATGTTAAAGCGCTGCAGCCCCTGTGTGTCACAGCAGTGGGCCAGAACAAGAAAGGAAAGATTTTGCGACTTATTGCCTGGGCAGATGCTTTTAGGGCAGGAGTCGGTTGGACTGAGGAGATGACGGAAGTTGGAGCTTCAACGAGTTCGGTACAGATGGGCCGGATGCTTTACCAGAAGCAACCAAACCTAGTGACTGATGATTTCAAGTCTGGGGCGAAACAGGCAGAAGAAATTGTCATCATGGCAAGGTCAGGCCAGGAAGGAACTGGGGAGCAGTCTAGGACGGTTCAGTCCGGGCATGTACTGCACAGAAGCAACAGCCAGAAAGGGAAAGATGAGGAAACCAGTAAATGTCACGATGTACCAACTGTGGAGTTAACGTGTGAAGTACTCAGTAAAGGAAATGTTAAAGTTAATTTGGACTGTGTCTCTATTGCTGGGGGTCACCTGAAAGAGGAACCGTCGTCGCCTGGGAAGTGCCTAGAGGAAGCTGAATCTGGCGATGCAGGTACAGTTGTGGCCAAAAGTATTGACACCCCTGCAATTCTGTCAGATAATACTCAGTTTCTTCCTGAAAATGATTGCAAACACAAATTCTTTGGTATTATTATCTTCATTTAATTTGTCTTAAATGAAAAAATACAAAAAGAATTGTCCTAAAACCAAATTGGATATAATTCCACACCAAACATAAAAAAGAGGGTGGACAAAAGTATTGGCACTGTTCGAAAAATCATGTGATGCTTCTCTAATTTGAGTAATTAACAGCACCTGTAACTTACCTGTGGCACCTAGCAGGTGTTGGCAATCTAAGTCACACTTGCAGCCAGTTGACATGGATTAAAGTTGACTCAACCTCTGTCCTGTGTCCTTGTGTGTACCACATTGAGCATGGAGAAAAGAAAGAAGACCAAAGAACTGTCTGAGGACTTGAGAAACCAAATTGTGAGGAAGCATAAGCAATCTCAAGGCTACAAAACCATCTCCAAAGACCTGAATGTTCCTGTGTCTACCGTGCGCAGTGTCTTCAAGAAGTTTAAAGCCCATGGCACTGTGGCTAGCCTCCCTAGATGTGGACGGAAAAGAAAAATTGACAAGAGATTTCAACGCAAGATTGTGTGGATGTTGGATAAAGAACCTCGGCTAACATCCAAACAAGTTCAAGCTGCCCTGAAGTCCGAGGGTACAACAGTGTCAACTATCCGTCGGCGTCTGAATGAAAAGGGACTGTATGGTAGGAGACCCAGGAAGACCCCACTTCTTACCCCGAGACATAAAAAAGCCAGGCTGGAGTTTGCCAAAACTTACCTGAAAAAGCCTAAAACGTTTTCGAAGAATGTTCTCTGGTCAGATGAGACAAAAGTAGAGCTTTTTGGGCAAAGGCATCAACATAGAGTTTACAGGAGAAAAAAGAGGCATTCAAAGAAAAAAACACGGTCCCTACAGTCAAACATGGTGGAGGTTCCCTGATGTTTTGGGGTTGCTTTGCTGCCTCTGGCACTGGACTGCTTGACCGTGTGCATGGCATTATGAAGTCTGAAGACTACCAACAAATTTTGCAGCATAATGTAGGGCCCAGTGTGAGAAAGCTAGGTCTCCCTCAGAGGTCATGGGTCTTCCAGCAGGACAATGACCCAACACACTTCAAATGCACTAGAAAATGGTTTGAGAGAAAGCACTGGAGACTTCTAAGGTGGCCAGCAATGAGTACAGACCTGAATCCCATAGATCACCTGTGGAGAGATCTAAAAATGGCAGTTTGGAGAAGGCACCCTTCAAATATCAGGGACCTGGAGCAGTTTACCAAAGAAGAATGGTCTAAAATTCCAGCAGAGGATTGTAAGAAACTCATTGATGGTTACCGGAAGCGGTTGGTCGCAGTTATTTTGGCTAAAGGTTGTGCAACCAAGTATTAGGCTGAGGGTGCCAATACTTTTATCTGGCCCATTTTTGGAGTTTTGTGTGAAATGATCAATGTTTTGCATTTTGCTTTATTCTCTTTTGCGTTTTTTCATTTAAGACAAATTTAATGAAGATAATAATATCAAAGAATTTGTGTTTGCAATCATTTTCAGGAAGAAACTGAGTATTATTTGACAGAATTGCAGGGGTGTCAATACTTTTGGCCACAACTTTATGCTGAAGAGAAGAGTACAGTTTTCTGTAGGGGAAGGACTGGATATAAATATTGCGGTTGTTCAGGTCACGACTACAGTCCTGTCCCTCCCTTACAGGCTCACCATGCATGATGAACACAGACAGGTATTTATATATGTAGATTGGTAATACAATAAATTGCTTTGATAAGTAGAGGCTAAAAAATGTTTTCCGGTTGAAGTGCCACCTGCAGGTCATTGTGTCTTTCTGCAGGTTTATGAAAATGAATGTTTAAACTGTATTTAGTGATAAAATCGTGCATGTGTGGTTTGTTTGGCTGTTTTCTTGCTGAAGCGAGTGTATCATGTGTGTGTGTGGAGCGAAGTAATCAGCAAAAAAGCAGTGCATGTTTACAAATGTGTTGGTAGTGTGCTTTGGGGTACTGTGGTTCCACATGCAGGTCAATTTTCCTTACTGCAGTTTTATGAAAATTAATGTTTAAACTGTATTTTGTGATCAAATCGTGGATGTGTGGTTTGTTTGGCTATATTCTTGCTGAAGGGGGCAAGTTTACCTGTCAAATGGTGTATCATTTGTGTGTGTGGGTGTAGTATGAACATACGAATGAATCACCGAAAAACAGTGTTTTGAAATAATAGAATAGATGGCATATCTTGAGACTGAAGAATTATTATTATTATTTATTTATAAAGCACCATTGGTTCCATGGTGCTGTACATGAGAAGGGGTTACATACAAATTACAGATATCACAGTAAACAAACTAACATTCACAGACTGACAGAGGGGAGAGAGGACCCTGCCCTTTTGGGCTTACATGCTACAGGATGGTAGGGAAGGAGACAGTAGGTTGGGGGGTTGCAGCAGCTCCAATGATTATGCGGCGGTAGCTCCAGCACTGGTGAGGAGGCAGCGTGGATCATTGCAGGCTGTAGGCTTTCCTGAGGAGGTGGGTTTTCAGGTTCTGTCTGAAGGATCTGAGTGTGGTTTATAGCCGGACGTGTTGGGGCAGGGAATTCCAGAGGATGGGGGCTATTCGGGAGACGTCTTGGAGGCGGTTGGGTGAGGAGCGAATAAGTGTGGAGGAGAGAAGGAGGTCTTGAATGATCTTGAGAATGAAGGGGACATGGAATTGGTGTAGTGACCGGCCACCAATTCAGGCAAATAACAAAATAGCACCATCACCATTTTATTCCCTATTTGCTTCCAGAAAAAAAGTCAATTCATACATTATAATATGTATATACTGTACATGCTTTTCTTTAGGACCTTATCTGCAATCTGAGGACTCATGACTGTATCCTCTACCAGTATGCAGACTGTATACATTATTACATTACATGCACATTCCTTTTGTAAAGAATAAGACATTACATTGTAAATTACTATGTAGTACTGATGAACGAGCATGCTCACCACTACTCGATAGTCGATCAAGAATTTGTGTGCCTGGTCACAATCGTTACTCGATTGGGTATCCCGGGTGCTCGAGCGCAAAGCTCAAGTCCTTGTCCCACATGTTTTGCGGATGTTAGACAATCAAAAAACATGCAGGGATTGCCCTCCATACACAGTATTGCGGTATCCATGTTGGCTACTGGCATTACTGTGATTGAATGGCCGAATCAGGTCTTATAGAGGACCCGGTGATGCAATGCTCGGCATACTCTCCTCTGAAAGCAGTTCAGGAAGAGTTGTTATATGAGGAGGAGCTTAGATTACTGTCCCCTCCCACTAAATATTATAAAGTTGCACCCTTTGTTGCCTTTCATGTGGCACTAAAGGGTGTTTTAAGTGTTTTAACCTTTTTTAAACCTATTAAATAATTAATTAAAAACCAGACTGCTGATATTATTAGGCTCATGGATATTGGCTCCTTCCAATGAGATGAGAAGAGAGTTTTCATCACTACCCATTGCCTGTGAATAGCAGTACAGACAGCGAGGAACGTGGACTACATTGGAAAAGCATTGTGGAAACATTTTTGATAATATATTGGTGATCGAGGGATACCGTGGGGGAGCCTTTATTCAAATAAAGTATTTTTTCTGTGTGCAGTTATTTTTTGGATTACTGGGTTGGTAATGAGGGAGTCTGATATACACCCCTCCATTACTAACCCCTTCACTTGATGCCAGGTGTCATTAAACAGCTGATGTCAACCATCCAAAATATTACCCCGATTGCCACCACACAAGGCAATCAGGAATAGGTGGACAAAGTTCCAGAATTAGTGCATCTAATGTGATGTGCCAATTATGGAGTGGCTGCTGGTTTGTAATTTTAAGCTGGGAAGGGACAAATAGTCATGGACCTTCCCACTATGATAATATCAGCCCCAGCTGTCTGCTTTACCTAGGCTGGTTATCAAAAATAGGGGGAGGTCCCAAGTCATTTTTTTTAAATTATTAATTTATTTAGTTCCTAGCAGCAACCTGGGAGTCAGAGACACATCCAGGTTTCTTTCCCATGCTGTTCCCATTCCATTTGAGCATGTTTCCATGTATTTCAGGGATTTTCCTTCCCCACTATTCCTCCTGTTAGGCTCTTCCAGAAAAATGCTCAAGTTTCCCATTGACTTTAATTATACTTGTTACTTGAATTGAGCCCGTCTGAGTGTCAATCTTGTTCGATTCAAGTGCTAAGCACTCGAGTATTTTAGTGCTGGATCATCACTACCTGTTAGTGATTTTACCTACAGGTTACTATCTTTTGACTTGTGTGAGATAGCGCTCCCTGAGTGTGTTGGGGGACACTCGCTTGACAACGGGATTAAAGCACACAGGAACGGTTTCTCACAAAAAACAGTCTATTTGGTTTATCACCTCCGCATAAACCGCATAACATAAAGTCCATTTCATTACATCCACGAACATATCATGACCACCAGTCTGTTCATGTAGCAGATAAACCTCTCTGCTATATATTGCAACCCCCTTGTCTAAAGTTACCTTCCAGGAGCTCTGCTCCACATGCTGACTCCTTGTCAGTCCTGGCCCCAACACAGCAGCCGTCACAGGATCTGGAGGTACACGGTCTCACCATGTGCTATTCAGGAAGTCTGTCCATTACCAGGACCTTCCGACACAGACCCTGTGACCACACCACAGTCTCATTATATTGCCCATAACCACACCCACAGGTGAGGTACCTATCGCATGGGCTGATCACGTGATTGTGACATCACTGCAGGTCGTCAGCCTAAGGGAAAATTCAGGCCAAATCTTATCCTGCTGGGAAAAATATATCTTCCATCCAGCACTACCCCTTCACTGCACCACACTTGCAACAGGGCTTTTCTTTTACTTTCTGCACGTTTTACATATGCTAGAGTCAGTACAATATATGGCAATCATGCACATATATTTTTTATTTGTATTCTTGAAATAAAAGTGTCAGTGCTCATAAGGAAATGTGTGCTCAAGACGCAGATGTTCTGGATTCAATATAAAATGTCTTGTAAAAAGTATTACATTAATCTACATCATCTTACTATCGATCCAGCTGGTATCGAATGACAAAAACTGCATAGAACTTAACAAGTGAGTTTGCATACATATTTCCACTTGTGTCAACTTCCCATCATAACAAAGCCACCAATTATCTCCATTTCCGTTTATTTTATCTCTCCTGAAATGCAGAGTGGTTGAAATTAATTATAGATCTGGGCACGGAACAAAGGAATGTGTGCATTTCCTAGGGTAACACAGCTGAAACAAGAACATCCATTGTCTTTTGTGTGGGAGTGTCCATAGTCGTGAAGTTTAATTTATAGTCATGCATGCATTCTATATCCTACATGGATACCAGCCGCAAAACTGCAGTGTCTACAGAAATAAATCTTACATAATTCACTTGGCACAAGCACAGGCTGTGCAGCAGATGTTCATGCCAGTTATGGCACAACTAGGTGATATTATTTTATACATTTGCCTCTTATAAAAGTTTATGAGTACACATATTACAATTATAATAATAGAAACAAAAAACATAAATGACAAGACAAATATAAGATGAAGGTAGAGAGGAAATCTCTGTCGTCGCGTCAAGCGCACATGACATGGGTAAGCAAAGGCAAGCAAGGGTATGTGCAGACATCTTAAATGTGCGTGTACCTGTCAGATCTGTCAAGATGAAGACACTTCAGGAGACGCTGGTATTTTTTTTCCCTGAAGTGTCTTTTGCATGGTCTTTTTAGTGGATTTTTTTAGATGTCTTTAAGTGAGAAGAGCTGACTACTGGTGTTAGAGGCTGAACTGGAGAAAATCTTATTACTAGGGTGGCTTTAGTTCAAGAAAAGGATGATCACTTAGGACAACCACTTTAACATTTACATTTATGTCATATCCCATGAAAAAATTGACATTCAAACAAGCACAAATACAATCTCATGTCCAAAGTTGAGCAAAAATATTTTGACATTTGGCATTTATGTGCTAGTCTTGGCCAGCTACATAAATGTAAGTGTAGCATAGGCCGAACAGGACATGACTATGCCCACCTGCCAAAATGTATTCCATCATACTCTAGAGAGCCACGTCAATAAAGAAGCACTCATCCTCCCATCAAAGTTTTTATCCTCTTAATAAATTGCAAATATCATATTATAAAGCACTGTGTACTTACAATTGTTCATTTTGCCTTTCTACCCAGCTAATTATTCTCTTTTCCATTAGGTCTATGACATCACGTGATTAAAAACCAATTAGCTCTATCCTTCTAAGCTCTATGTAGAAACAGGAGGTCAATTTTCCTGGTATGTGTCATGAGTCACTGCAAAAGTCCTTGGCGGGGGGAAGGAGAGAGCAGCTGGGTCAGGAGTTGAAGAGGGGAATGGATTTTCCAGGGAAAAGAAACTCCCTGTTTCTACATAGAGCAGAGAAAAGAGAAGGATTAACTGTGTAGAAAAGCAAAATGAGCAATTGTAAGTACACAGTGCTATATAATATGATGATTTCAATTTATTAAGAGAATAAAAACTTTGATAGGAGTGCTTCTTTCAGACTTGCATGCACAGCACCAGTCTTAATGAAATTGGAGTTTAGATTGCAGCCGAAATGTAAGAAAGCTTTCTACTAAGCTTCATCATTACAGCCAAAATTGGAGCCTATGAGGTGGTCTTTGGTCAACAGTTAACATAATATATTGTAGAGAATGATTAGCAAAGTGCTCAGCCGTGCCACAGTTAGTTAACTTTATTCTCCAACTTCAAGTGACCTACAACAGAATGATCATTTTCCTTTTTGTTACTTTTAAAGCAAAGGACAGGATAAAGGAAGGAGATGTTCTCTTTGGAGCTCATACATCAAGGTCTTTTTGTAATATTTTTTTTAGAAGCACTACTTATGAGATTGGCAAAAGTTCAAATGAAAGTAAGACTGTGCTCTGTACATATCCTTTATCCCGACAGATAGGTTTAAAAACAGGTCAAGTACATAGAAGTGTCTCTCCTCTCTACATAAGGAACAAGACCCACTCCTACAATAACTATAAAGGTAAGAGATAGAAAGAGCAATGGTTACCTATTGATAATGTTAGGGCTTATACTCATCTGCCTAAAAAATGGACCAGTGCAATCTGATAAAAAAAAAATAGAACTACACTCTGACTAATGTTATTCAATAATTCAGTGCTCATCTGGGATTTTTTTCTCAGCTCAGATTGGACTGAGAAAAGAATTGCAGCGTGCTGCGAGTGGCTACGTATATTGGACAAGCCTCGGCAATGCAAGTCAAGGAATGCAAGAAAAAAAATTGCACGGTCCACAGACCATGCGTGGACTGTGCGATTTTTACGTACCCACCTCACAGTAAATTCACAACCCGAACTCTTAGAATAGAAGAGATATATATAGCATTTTAAAAAATGGTGTTTGGTCCCCTGAATTTTGATAACCAGCTGAGGGAAAGCAGACAGCTGGAGGCTGATGTTTATAGCTTGGAAAGGGGGTAATAAACATGGAGCTTCCCAGGCTATTAATATCAGCTCACAGCTGTCTACTTAGCTTTTACTCATTATTAAAATGGGAGGCCCTCCAAAAAGATGACTTGGGGTCCCTCTATAATTAATAACCAGCCAAGACTAGGCAGACAGCTGCGGGCTGATATGAATTGGCTAGGAAGGGGCCATGGATATGATAAGATTGTTTCAATAGTTAGGAAACTAGCTTGAAACGACAGAGAATTCCTTTATGTAAAAGCTGACGTTAAAAACTCTTTGCATACAGATGTCATATGGATGTAATACAGATTCTAGGTGAGAAAAAAAATTGCATTCTACTCGCATGACACTCGTCTAACTTTTCATGACCAACATTGGACTGATTTTATAGATGCAGATGAGTGTGAGCACTTAACATTTCTCTTTGGTATTATATCTGTTTCTAGGCCAACAAAATAAAGAATTCCTAATCACAGGTAACTGTGACATGCATAGTACTTCAAGTTTTCTGTCCCTTTCAGAAATGTATATGTAACAGCGTGTCCCTCCCCTGGCGCGTGTCCCTGGACTGCAATGTAATCAGGCCTGAGTCAACAACCAGTCTGTGTTTGTTATCCTCAGCATAGGACTAATGCAATACAAGCGTGTAGCTTCTAGAAACTTCTTAAGTTTATAGTCAAAAGTTGGTGGGAGCCCTTCCTCATGGAGTGGTGGATCCCAGGACACAGAACAATAGACACATGTTTGGCACTGGCAGTTAGGTGGTGATGGACCAGGGGCTAGGATATTATGCTGAGGTGAGATCCTAGTGCCCGTGTGTGGAGAGGTAAAAGCTGCCACGTGGAATGGTGTTATGTCCCTCATCTATTGGATCCATTGAACTCATCCCAGGATTATTTTGTCTTTTCCCTGGCGTCGGATTACTGGGTGGCGCCCCCGATACTGTTTGCCTATCAGTGTGGACTCATTGTGAACTCTAAGAGCCGCTATTGATATTTTATGTTCTATGGTCCCTGTCTCAATAAATCCCGTTGGATTGATCTTCGGCCTGGTGTCCCTTCATGCTCTGTCACAGTATATATATTAATCAATCATTCAGGCATCCACCGCTATTACAGTTGCAATAGAGGGTTACATCTCAGTATTTTGGAAGGATAGGTCAAATATCACTTCTAAAATATTCCAAATTAAATTATATAAAAGCAGAAATATTTTTAAATATATTTTCTATGCTTTTTTTAATAGGTTTTCATAGTTTTATCTTTTTTTCTTTCCAATATTTTATTATTAAAAACTAAGGAAAGCCTGGAAGTATTCATAACGCGTAGTGTTTTTCAATGAAAAATGTTTTTTACATAATACTTTTGTTTTATCTGCACATATCGAATCCATTTGGATTTTTATCTTGATGGGAGCACCCTTCATTTGGTTTGTTTCACTTCATTCAGCTCTGCTGAAACTCCCCATGGAGGATATTTACACAGTATATCAGGTTGGCTGCACCCGCTAGAATCCACTATGGTGCAACTGGAGTAGTGCCTATACAACAACTTTGACAGGTGAGAATACTTTCTGCTATTGGTTTTATAGTTTTAATTTACAACGCTCAGAAAGCGCTCTTCTCTCTCCTTTTTCCACCAAGGAAAATCAACTATTGATTTAGAATCCCGATATTGGGATTAATGGGGCTCTCAGCATGACTTGTATGCTTTGTATATTCTGCCCTGATTATCAGGTTGAAATATCTGTATAACAGTAACAGCACTGTGAATGGGATTTCATGAAATCTCAATCACATGCTGCATAGGAAATTTGCATTGTAAATTGACCGGAACTTTAGTGTTTTTTGTTCTGTCAATTTTCCATGATGTCAGAGAATATTCCCTTAAAGGGAACCTGTCACCCCCTGGGCGTTTTTAACTAAAAGAGCCACCTTCAGCAGCACTAAGGTTGCATTCTGTGAAGGTGGTTCTTCCATTTCTGACCCCCAGTAACACCGAAATATTAACTTTTATAAACAGGTCCTCATACCTGTAATGAGTGCCATAGGTATTGAGTCTCCCCCTGAAGCAGCCGCCTCCCCGCCGTCAATCATGTCTCTTTAGCATCTGGGCCCCGCCCTACCATATCCATCCATCATGCCCCTGTGCTGCTGTCGGGGCCCCGCCTCCCATAGCCGTCAATCATGCCCCTGTGCTGCCGTCTGGGCCCAGCCTCCTATAGCTATCAATCATGCCCCTGCTCTGCCATCTGTGCCCGCCTCCTTCTGTCTCCTATGTCGGCACCCGCTCTGTGAAAGTAGTTCTCGGGCATGCTTAGTGCGTGCTGCCCGTGAACTGACATCAGGCAATCACGCCTGCGTGTTGTGGAGGCCCCAGATCCTGCCCCGCAGTGTGTGTGTTATGATGTATTCACACTGCATAGCAGCATCTGGGGCCTCCACAACACGCAGGCGTGATTGCCTGATGTCAGTTCACGGGCAGCGCACACTGCGCATGCCCGGCATAGGAGACAGAAGGAGGCGGGGCCCAGACAGCAGCACAGGGGCATGATGGATGGCTATGGGAGGCGGGGCCCAGACGGCAGCACAGGGGAATGATTGATGGCTATGGGAGGCGGGGCCCAGATGGCAGCACAGGGGCATGATGGATGGAGATGGGAGGCGGGGCACAGATGCTGCAGAGAAATGATTGATGGCGGGGAGGCGGCTGCTTCAGGGGGAGACTCAATACCTATGGGACTCATTACAGGTATTAGGACTTATTTATAAAATTTAATATTTTGGCGTTACTGGGGGTTAGAAACAGAAGATCCACCTTCACAGAATGCAGCCTTAGTGCTGCTGAAGGTGGCTTTTTTAGTTAAAAACGCCCCGGGGGGGGGTGACAGGTTCCCTTTAAACAGCGAAAATCAATTCATTCACATTTTGGGAGATTAGCTGTCTAGAAGTAGTAAAAAATTGGATCAATGCAGTTAGTGACCCAGAATTACAGCTCAAACATAGCTGCTCCTATTCTTCAAATTACAAATGAACTAGACATAATAGTTTCTCTGAGTATACAGATGGCTCACTTCCAACCATCTCATACCAATAGGAGAAATTGGAGACTCAAAGTCCGCAATAAAGGTATGTGCATTCAACATTTTCAGACAGGTCCTCTGAGAAACCCACCTGACCAAGTGCCCAGAAATGCTTAAAAGAATGACCACACAAACACATGTATGTGTAAAACCAAGTAATGAGTGAGCATACTCGGTAATGGTTGGTACTCGCCGGTGCATAGCTGTACTTGAGGTGCTCGGTGAGCGCTTAGCATTTCCGGGATTATTCGGTGGGAGTTTGGGTCCCTGCCCTGCATGTTTGGCGCACTGTTGTGAATTCACTTTCTGGCCTACCTCTGGTTGCTGGTGAAGGTAGTGGAGATGGTTGTATTGACAGAGGGGTCGCGAGTTCTCTTTCTGGGCTGCCTCTGGTGGTTACAGGAGATAATGGAGCTGATTAACAGAGGCTTGCCACCTGATAATGAGGAGGACGATTGGACATTGGGAGATTCTGACTGGATTTAAGACAGCTGACTCTCTCTATCCCTGCTTGTGATTTTTCCCTGCCTCCTGAGGTCTTAGTTTCCAGATCAGTCCCTGCATGCTAAAGCTAAGTGTTCTTTTGCTATTGTTCACATTTGATTTTGCTTTGTCTATTTCAGTTCTGTGTGGTTAGCCAGCCCTGGCTGGGGCTGTGCTGAATTTCCATCATTATGTTACTGTTTGTGCCAGTTTGTTTTTGTCCCTTATTAGATTGGAATCTCTTTGCTGTTTTCAGAATATACCAGAGTACTGATATAGTGGGAGAAGCCTAGTGACTTCAGTATTTTTTCTATCAGACGTGTTGGGCATTTTTGGCAGGGTTTTTTGCGTGATTGCAGACAGTGTCTTTCCTTTCCTGTCCTGTCTATTTAGTTTGGGCCCCATCGTTTGCTCAGCCCATTTTCTTACCTGCGTTTGTGTTTTCATCTTGTCTCACCGACAATATATGTTTGGGGGCTATCTATTCCTTTGGCGTCTGCTCTGGGGCTGTTTAGATTTCCCCTTTCTTGCTTTAGGCTTATTTAGTTCTCCGGCTGTGTCGAGGCGTCTAGAATCATCATAGGTACGCTCCACGGCTACTGCTAGTTGTGTGGATAGGATCAGGGGTCTGCAATCCGCTTAGTTACCAACCTCTCTGGTTTTCTGTGGCTTAGCTTGGTCTTGCTTTCCTCCTCGGTGACTCAATCATAACAGCGCACTTTAGAGCACCAATCAACATACAGGAATTGTCCGCCACACATTGCAATGCCGCAGCCATGTTGGTTGTGGCATTACAGTGACTGTCTGGCCGCACAGCATCATCGGGTCTATACCAGACCTGGTGCCGCCCTGCTTATCCCTGAATCACCAGTGTAGGGAGAGTTGCTGCAGTGATAGGGACAAAATAAATGGGGTATCAGTTATTGTGGATATACCATAACTGAATACACAAATCCAGCTAAATCAACAGTCCTTCTAAGGACTAATTATGGGGTATATAGACTGCAGTGCTAGGTAGGCAGGAAGTGTATGTTGGTATATACATATCAGTGCAAGGCATGCATGCACTGTATGTGGATATATATAGAGATCAGTGCTAGTCAGGCAGGCATTGTATGTGGCATGCTTCATTGCATACATCAAGAGGGTCCATTCCATTACTGTCTGCAGCTGCCAATTACATAAATTGATCGTATATACATAGCCCCAGTGGCCAGGAATATTTCTTTTGCATCTTAATCCTGATTATTTTAATCAAAAGCAATCCAGAGCACACATTTTTTTTCTTGATTTGCTTGTTGACACTACAGAATACAGCTGGATCCTTTTCATAGTACAGCGTGAAAATCCAGCTATTTTAAATGGGTTTGTCTGTCCCAGCGATCACATCTGAGTGTGCAGAAAATGTTGCAATTTTTGTGGTACTGCAAAAAATTTTTGGAGTGTCTTATACAATTTCTTGACACTATTTTGCTGCCCAATAAATATTTAGCTACAGGGAAAATATTTTCCACGGGGTTTTGTCTGCCACACGGATCGCATATCATTGCTGTAAAAATTGTGCCATTTCAGTCCTCCATAGAATTGTTTTTGTTGTGTCTTAGCCTATTTATTGACACAGTTTTACTGCCCCCCCAAAAAAAATACTGGCCAGATATTTGAAAGAGTGGTATCTCTGTCACATGCCTCATCTATCTGTGGGCTACAAATTGTGGCATTTGAGGCCTATATTGAACTGTTTTCTCTATGTCTTTGGCTAGTTAGCGACACTATTTTTCTGTTTAAAAAAAAAATAACGGCCAGATAATTTAAATTTAAAGTCTAGTATCTCCGTCACATGACTCACCTATCTGTTGTCTAAAAATTGTGGCATTTCAGGACTACATTGAACTTTTTTGGCTGTGTCTTAAGGGCCTTTTAGCGATATTGATACATGTGACACTTACCTCCGACCGCCTCCCCCCGCTGGATATCGCTGATCGTGTGATGTTTGGAAACTGCTATTTTCAAAGATGTCTACAAATGCAAGAAAAACGCTAAAAACTGCAGGTGTTCAAAAATGACAAAAAGGAACGCTCAAGAATCAACCAAAAAAAAATGCAGGCATTTCGTGAAGTGTCTTTCTATTTAAAGATCTAGCGTCTTTAGCCTCCTGAAAAAAAAACATTGTATGCATATACACTAAGAGTCTCTAGAACATTCTGCCTTTGCAGATAATTTTCCTTCAAATAATATGCACATCTTTCAAAACTTATTAATTAATGAGCCAAAAATGTAGACTGAATTACGGCTACAAAGAAAACCAGGTCAGGACGGAATGACAGGTCCTGCAACCTGCCTAACATTCCCTAAAAATCCAGTCCAGAAAACAGGAATTACCAAAGCCCTTAGCAAACTATGTTTAGTTAGGGATATTCATCATTTCTATATTTGCTATAATTCACCCAGTGTTTTCTGGATGAGATATATACTTCTTGGTGACTAGTATGCATATGAGAGGAATCTTGGGGAAATATAACACCGCTTTTTGACCACTTGTCCTGTCACTATATAACAAGATCAGGACAAATAAAGTATTCTAATTCTGCAATAACTAGTAACGGTAAATTCATACACCAGATATACGAAGAAATTTCTGTGACTGCAAATCAGTAATATATGTACATCTACACTACATGGGCATGTTTTTTCAGCATGCACATGAATTTCTGCAAGCCTTATTTAGAAGAATAGAAAGTCACAGTATTTTTTCCCACAAGTCCACCATGTGTGAAATACTCAAGTTTTCAAAATAGACAGTGGAGCTGAAACTAGAATTTCAACAGTGATACATCTGGTACAAGTTTGGAAATGTCTTCCATGCTGTTTGATACATTTGGTCTGACTAGGCTAGACAACCAAAATCAACTGTTTTAAGAGGAAGATGCTTCAGGAAACTCTCCTGTTTAATGTGGATTTGCAAGCCTGAATTGTCTTTGCTAGCATTTTTTAGATGTTTCCTGGTGTTTTTTGACCACCGGCGTTATTTTTTCCAGTTTTTCCAGTGTCTTCTGTATTAGCATTTTCCAGGTGTTTCTCTTAGGGCTTGCTCACACTACTGTATAACACGGCCAAGTATCTGATCTTTTATCAGCTAGTACGCGGCCCAATGGTATACTAATACTGGTATCCTGCCCAATGGGGCAATGTAAATCAGTGATACTTTTCTCATGCCGATTCAGCATAAGAAAACAATTGCAGCATGCTGCGAGTGCATTTAAGAATCGAATCACGTGCACCCTTTCAAGTCTATGGGTGCATGTAAAACATCAAACTGAACTCTGATGTCATCCCAGTACAGTCCGACATCCGCATAAAGAGACAATGGAGAAATTAAGTTCTCCGTCTTCTCTGCACCATTATCTCATGTGAGAGAATTGGACCACACTCACATGACAGTCAGATTAAACTATGACAGAGTTTGAGCCATGTGTCCTTAGCATAATCGGCCCGATTCTTTCGCATGAGAGAATTGACGGCTTTGTGACCACGGCCTTACGCTGTTCAACAATATAGAAACTGTTAATTTTTTTTAAGCAAAAACATTGATAAGCGCCAGAAGAAAACAAAAGATGCCCAAGCATCTCCTGATTCTTCCTATAGAATTGTATTGAAAAGTACAGAGTTTCTTTATAGCTGAAAACACCTAAAGAATGATCTGATCGCTTCTTTTAGCCACTTGGTGTCTTTGTAAATCTGAAGCTGCTAAAAGACGCTAAACTTATGAAGAGCAAGTCGTTTACGTAGACATAAATATGTTCAGACGAGTTTCAGAACGGACCCGCTCCAAACTTGCCTAAAATAAAAAAAAAAAACATTGTGAGAACTTACCCTTAGTTGTCTTCTTTTGTCTCAAAGATGTATGCCAAGTTTTGGTGCATGGCATAGCAATTTAGGCATGCCTATCTTTTGATAGATCACTCTCCCTTGTTAAGTGTGTCAGAAAACATCTTAAACACATAATAAGTGTTATGGAAGGCATGAAACAGGTTTTTTTGCCACAAGTTAATACAAAATCCTGATGGATTTAGCTTAAATCAGCCACTGTGTGTTTAGAAAGTAATACGAACAACGTGGCAGCACACATTTTTACAAGACAATCATTTCTAATCTTCAAATCCACAGTAGACCCCAGAGACAAAAATCTTCAGATAGAATCAGTGTTAATGTCCTCTAGATGCGTCAAGTCTGTTATTTCTAGTCTATCTCCGTTCTCCGGTGGGCTATATGCAATATTACGTAAAGTGACAAGGTTCACGTATAATGACTCTTTCTAGCTGGCATAAAAATAACAGAGAAATGACGAACATTAAATAGCACAAAAAAAAAAGACTTCTGAGGAAGAACAGCGGCAATGAACTATTTTTAGACACATATTTTTAGAAACACCAGTTTCCCAGAAAATAATGAGGCTAGGAAATACTCATTAAAATGTTATATCTGAATAAACTTACAGCCTGGCATATAATTGGTCTATGTAAAGATTCTGATCTAACCATCGTCTTATTAAAGTTGGACCGAATTACAGAGACGGCGAAATAATCTGAGATCAAGTCATCCTGACACCGTCTGGAAATTTCACAGGAACAAATGACTAAATATAATTAACCAATAAAGGCTTCAGTCCAAATTAGAACATATAAAAATACACCACAACCTATTTACACTGTAGTGGTCTACTACATGTGTAGTTCCATGGTGCCTCTACATGGCATCATATCATAGAGATTATCTCTACTCAAACCAATGTTCTCAGAAGGGAAAATTTTCATAATACAGCACCCGGTGAGGCAGGCCATATAGAAAAAAAAGCCTCTGAGTAAATTTGGTGTCACATTAAAGGGAACTTGTCACCAGGTTTTCCCCATATAAAGTAGGGCCAGCATCTTTAAGCCCTCTTTTACAGAATACTAGTATGTTGTCTGTATGTCCCCTATTACCTATGCAAGGCACAAAAGAGAACTTTTATTATTCTCACATATGGTGCCGTCCGGTACATGGGTGTCTCTGGTCTTGAACAATTGCTTCCTCTCTTCTTCTAATCGTCATCCTCCTTCCGTTTTGTGTTGGATGACACATCCTACGTCATCCACACAATGACCCCCATTGCGCTCCTGCGCAGGTGCACTTTTCTATATCCTGCCAAGGGCACAGCAATGTATTGTAGTGTGCATGCACCAGGTTTACTTACGGGTCATCGGCGCTCTTTGGTCTTTCCCAGCACATGCGCATTGCAGTACTTTGCTCTGCTCTCAGAAGGGCAGGGAGAAGTGTGCTTGTGCAGGAACACAATGAGGGACACTGTGGGAAGGAGGACGGCAATCATAAGAGAGAAGGCACCAGAACAAGATCAAAGACGCCCATCAGACTGTACCATGCCATCTGTAAGTACGTCTGCCAATAGTCTACCAATCTCAGCCCAAATTCTGTATGACCAGTGCAAGAAAAGAGAGTATAATGGGATCCTCTCAGCTGTGTTCTGTAGACTCTTTAGACTGTATCTAGACACCAAATAAAGTTGTACAATTGGAAGTTTCATGATGCATTCACAAATAACTTCATACTCAGATTCACTTCTGTGCACAACCAAGCACAACATCCATCCCAGCTTTATAATGTGTATTTCCTGATAATCATACTAAATCCTATTAATAAAAATGACAATCTGTGCCTGAAAATATAGCCCCTAAAGGATACATCATTGTCAATCTGTTTTATGAAATTGAATACAAATTGCATGAAATCTTAAATAAATCACTGTGTGACAGACATGCTTTTTGCCCCTTAAAAAAACAAATATTTGGGAGTGAATGAGGTTACCTAGTATTACTCTCCTTCACATGTCTGTCATCTCAGATTTTTTACTTGTCAGTAGACTAAAAAAATTGATATATTTAGAACTGCCCTTTTATTTGAAGGATACCTAGGAAATTATGTGTCTGCCTCCTAAATTTTGTATTTCACCTATAGCAGTGCGCCAATGCTTTCTTATCTTGAGAGCAACATTCAGGTTTGATAGATGGCAACGAGTCACATTGAGCGGGAACCTCCCACTTACACTATAGTAATACCAAGAGCCCCACAGTCCCGATATAATGAGAGTCAAACCTACCCCACGGAAAGCACACCACATCCTTGTGCCCCCTCACTTGCAGGCAGTATACTTAGATCCAGTGGTTCACACTTTAACCCCTTTCTGCATTCTTGCATCAGACATGCTTACCACAATATAGTACTCAGCTTCAAGTACCCATTTACATGGCAGTATTATCCTATCTCCAGTTTACAATATTTATCCTCTCCACCACACCAATATACACAGTTCCACGTCTGCTGTATGCGGGACTGCTCACAAAAGTCAGCATCAGAAGATCTTCTCTTCATAGTTGTGTCCCTAAACATCCTATACAGGTGTCCCTGGATGTGTGCACTTGTGTGAACTTTTGCATTGAACTTGGTCTTGAAATTATGTAAAATAGGTAGTAGGTAAAACACTTGAAATCTTAATTTTGCATTATGTGACAGAGGCACAAACATTTTGGTTGCAGACGGCGGCACATAACTTGTGAGGAACATTACTGCAGAACAACAAGTTAAGTTGAGGACCTCCATCTACTCAGTACAGGGCCACACGGGTCAATGTGTTTTGCTCTGACCTCTGTACTACACTCTGTGGCTACAATAGGGAGCTCTTCCAGCTTCAATACAGTCATATAGTAGCAAGGGACCATGGGCACCTACCAAATCCCTCAATCCAGGGGCACCCCAGGCTATGCCTGTATCCCAGATTACCCAGGATGGTAAAGATGCCGGGGTCTCGTACCTTGCTATGTTCAAAACTTACACTTTTTTGCTCCCTCCCCCACCCAAGGAGGTATGAGGCCGAAGTGTATAGGCAAACACTAACCATACAGACAGGGATACAAGAAAACTACAATCATGCAAATACACTCACAAAATAACAGAGTGAGAAACACAAGAGGAATCGAAGGAAAGAACCCAAATGTGAGAGCATAAGGATAAACATGCAAACCAACTCCACGCAGCAATCTCCTAAAAAACTTTCCAACTACCTACTCCAAACACTGAACTCTCCTTCAACACCAAACCAGGAAGTGGAAACTATCACTGACAAGGTTAGAAGCAAGGAGGAGAGTTGTTATACCTGCTGAGAGTAATGAACTCAGAATAGCCGAATCAACCCAAAACACAGGAATCCAGGAGTCCAATTAAGCAGTTTAACCCTTACAGCACCAGAGCAAAGAAAGCTAGACCTGCTAATAGGATGATGAAGCCGGTCTAACTACCACAGGTGTAATTGTCACCAGATGCTGAGATCACCTGACTCCACTCTGTTGCGGTATGCCCGTGACAAGTACCTTATGGATTTGTCCCAGCCTGACTGCACTCGTCGTCCTTCACAAAGACCTCCAGGTCTGGCTTACACTATGGTCCATGCTTAAAAGTCTTTTCCTGTAGATACCCCAACTTGCCTTCTATGAGGAGAAACTGCTGTTTTTGTTGCTTGATAATGAAGGATCTTATTACCTTCCTATGAGTCTGCTCTACTCTGCACACACCCAATACCTCTGACAATACTGAGTGGTCTTCCTTTCTTTGTAGGTGAATTAGGCTAACTGATAAATAAGCAGGAACTAAGCTCAATTTGCCTACTTACTCCTCTACAAACCATAGGTTGGCCTTACAGTTAACCCTGTCCACCCCTGTACACAGGATAACTGCAGCTTACATGAGGATGGAAACACATAAAATGGGTCACATTAAATATATATTCCGGAGTCTTTAGAGAGTATGTTCATACATCTTCTCTATCTTTACACCCCCTTTAATGATTGACTTCCTCAGCAATCCACAACCTATAAAAACTGGTTTAGAATAGCATAAAATACAATTAGAGCGTGGGATGGCTTCTCCTTACGTTAATGTCACTATGTGCCAGTCTGAAGTAATGGAGAGGGGCCTCAAACACCCTGGAGCTCTGACCTTACCTATGCCTGTCATGGGGTACTCTTGAAGGTAAAGAGGCCTGGGTCTCCAACCTTACTATGCTCCTGAATGCACACTGAACTATTCTCTCCCCACCCAAGGAAGTATGGGACAGACGTGAAATGGATAGCACAAACCAGACAGACAGGGGAATGAAAAGAAACTGCCATCACACAAAAACGCTCATGAAACAAAGTGTTGAGCAAGGGAACAATAGAAGCGATCAACCAAATGGAAAGGGATAAAGAAATACACACACAACCAGAACCAGGCAGATAACGTCTAGAGTTAACATCAAGTAACTGTCACAAAATACAGTGGGTGAGGAAAGCATTCAGACCCCTTTAAATTTTTCATTCTTTGTTTCACTGCAGCCATTTGGTAAATTCAAAAAAGTTCATTTTTTCTCATTAATGTACACTCTGAACCTGATCATGACTGAAAAAAAACAGAAATGTATAAATTTTTGCAAATTTATTTAAAAAGAAAAGCTGAAATATCACATGGTCATATGGATTCAGACCCTTTGCTCAGTATTAAGTAGAAGCACCTTTTTGAGCTAGTACAGCCATGGGTCTTCTTGGGAATTATGCAACAAGTTTTTCACACCTGGATTTGGGGATTCTCGGCCATTCTTCCTTGCAAATCCTCTCCAGTTCCATCAGGTTGGAAGGTGAACATCGGTGGACATTTTCGTGACTTTCCAGACATGCTCAATTGGGTTTAGGTCAGGGCTCTGGCTGAACCGGTCTATAATGGTCACGAAGATGTTCTGAAGCCACTCATTTGTTATTTTAGCTGTGTGCTTAGGGTCATTGCTTTGCTGGAAGGTGAAACTTCGGTCAAGTCTGAGGTCTTTTAAGGTGACTTAAATATGAGTGTCTGAGTAAAGGGCCTGAATACTTATGACCATGTGATATTTCAGTTTTTCTTTTTTTAAAAAAATTGCAAAAATTTCTACATTTCTTTTTTTTCAGTCAAGATGGGGTGCAGAGTGTAAATTAATGAGAAAAAATAACTTTTTTGAATTTACCAAAGCTATCACCAGCAAGGATCAGAGGAAGCAGTGAGGTTTAAATAGAAGGTCCTGCAGAAAACACCTACTCCAAGAAAGGGGTGGAAGAAATACCAAGGGTAATCAGCACCTAGACAGCGACAGGATCTCCTATGGCTCAGCACATAGAAACTCCAGCAGACAACCACAAGATTGCCAAATTAAATCCTGAGGCATGACAGTTAAATGCTGAAACAAAAAGTTGAACTGACAAAATTTTTGTTTTTTGGTCGCCCCAACTTCCCCAAAACAAATGCAACAAAGATCAATTAAAATATTGTACAAACAACAAAATTGTAGCAATGAAAGCTACATATCTATCTATACCGTGGAAGATCTACTCACTCGGCTGCTTAAAAAGAAGTCACAGGAACACTTTTCATTTAAGTTTTCAACTGGTTTATTGAAGCCACACTGCATAAACCAGTTCAAAATTAGGTAAACAAACACGGTCCTTCTGGCATAACAGGAAAAACAAAAACAACATACAGTACAGTCTGTGTAGCTGCGGGGATTCGCCTGCTCAGAGGAACAAAAGCAAGGCCAGTTCTCTTTAGCATGATCACAGCTCTGGACCTTTCAGCTTGAGACACACAGAACACTGAATGAATCCAAAGGATCCACATTTAGCTTCTGGTTCACACCCTGGGGTGGAGATATGGTGAACAGCCTCCCACCCACTCTTCAACAGTTCACAAAAACCCAGCTCTTAATATGGACAATTTACCCCTCTCAGCACTTAAACTATGTTGGAGCATTTACTTAGGTTCATATCACTGAGACTAACACCCTGAGTGACACATAACCTTATAAGTTTGGTTTTGCCATAATTTTCTTGACCATGAAAATCATATTGTCAGCTCATTTTTACTTGGCAATGGCCATCATATAAAAACAAAATCCAAAAAACAGAGGCAAAGTTGGTACATTATATTGTAAAATTAATGTTGCTTTTCAAAACTACAATTTGTCTCACAGAAAACAAGAACTCAAATGGCTATGCCAATGGAAAAATAAAAATATTACAGCTCTTTAAAGAAGTGGAAAAAGCAAAAAACTGAAACTCACCAGGATTTGACTGGGTAATGAGCTGTGCATTTCCATACTCAATGCAAAGAGATCCCCCATTTTATGACCCCCAAAAAGTAAGGTTAACTTCAATGAATATTTCATCTTGTAAAAAGATCAAAACAAGTTTTCTTCAATGATCTAAATAAATGAATCTGTAATAAAGTTCAGATACATCTAAATGCTGAAAGCCCATATAAGACAATTCCTTTTGGAACATTGATCAGTTTAACTTCAGGATTCCAATGAAGAGTTTGGGAATTTTTTTCTAATATTAAAAGTGTTAAGAGATTGCAGGCACGTAGGATGCAGTAACGGACTGTGCACATGTAGGGGAAGTGGGCTGACACCCTGACCTGTCTGCAGCAGGAAGGGTTAATGTGCAATATGCTGGACATGGACTGCTGTATATGAAGGTGGGAGACAGCGAGACGGAGGAGGATGTTGTAGTACAGGGTTTTTGCCACTAAGGAGAGGCCAAGCACAGCAGAAATAGAGGAAGGTGTAGTACTGCAGTTTGGCCACAAGATGGGAGCAGGGAGCAGTGAGAACCAGGCTTAACATCAGCTTATAGCTACAAAACCGCAAAGTCATGGCGGTTGCAGGAGTTCTAGAGAGAAATTCCCAGGGAGGGGATATATAAGAGAAAGAAGAGAATGCCGGGGGGGTAGTCCAGGGAGGGGAGCTCAGGAGTGAAGAAGACTGGAGGGAGAGGCAGGACAAGAAGAAGCTCCAGGAAGGACTGGTGAGGGAGACGGTGAGGGGATGGCCCTGACAGGAGAGCTGCAGGACAGAGAGAGCCCAGAAGGTACCACAGACGGACAGACTCGGACGGTTGAAGCGTTGTGGTGGTAGGCCTAGGGCAGCCACAGTGAAAGAGCCATGAGGGACGTCATTCCGGAAGACAGAAGGGAAACAAACCCGGGCCTGTGTGCGGAGCTCGTTGTGCAGCTGCTGTGTGGTGCTGCGGTCGTCGAGAGGACGGCCAATAAAGAGGACCTGTTGGACACACTTCAGTCTCTGTCTCAGTCTGTTCACGGCAGTAACAGGACCCCCCCCAGTTGGCTCACCTACCTACACACAAACCAAGGATGAAAGGGGTTTATTATACAGTAGAAACTCCATGCAGGGAGAAAACGAAGGGATAATATTCCTTAATACAGCAAAAGGCTAATAGGGATAACTCAAAGGGAATCTGTCACCTCATTTTTGGCCCTATTGAGGGCAGAGTAAAGTACTGCAGTGTGCAGGCGCCAAACCTCTCTGACCTTTCCCGGCGCCTGCGCACTGCAGTACTCTGCTCTGCCCTCAACAGGGCAGATAAAGTACGCCTGCGCAGGAGCTGCAGCAGAAGCAAGGAGGAGGACGTCATCACTAGAAGATGGAAGGGACCGCAACACCCATCGGACTGGACCAGACCCCCGGGTGAGTATAATCTAACTCATTCTTCTTGTCTTTCATGTTATATCGGGGGCTTACCTACAGCATTATAGAATGTTGTAGATAAGGCCCTGATGGCTATGGCCGCAGCTTAATGGTCAAAAATGAGGTGACAGATTCCCTTTAAGGAACAGGGACAAGTAAAGCCGACAATACAATAAAATATAACTTATCACTCAGGCGCCAGTCACGGTTGAACTTCTGTCTGTGACTGGTGCTGCCTACATTGCATCGCAGTGGGGGTCTATGACAATCCTGAGGTAAATGATGTAGTACCTTTTGACGTTGGTGGTGTCCTTCCGTGGTCCTGACAATGGCGGCAAATGCTCGGTATCCTGATGCGGGTCCAGCAGATGAGGTGATGAAGAGGGATATGTCCTTATCCTCTGCAAGGAGTGTCCCAATGCTATGGAGATTTGCAGCACTGCCCAAACACAGTTTACAATGGGCAGCCTGGTTCGCTGTGCCGAATCGACACACGCCTAAGTCGCGTTCACATACCTTGTCTCTCACGGTCAGTACTGTCAGCGGGGGTGGCTGTAGCAGCGTTTTGGGCTGTGTCAGTGGTCTCAGCGAGGGCAGTGATGTCGGCAGGGACAGCAATGTCTGAGTGGTGCTCAGTCAACGGTCTCCTGTCAAAGCGCTCTGCCATCCCAGGCTCTGCACTCTTTCAGTTGATTTTACCTCACAGGCATCCCATGCGACCGAAGTGCCCGCCCAAACTGTCTGGTCACTCGAGCGCTGCAGCTCTGTCCACTTAGCCACGCCCCCTTTTCAAACACAGAGTACGGTCTGGAGTCTCAAGCTTTCTACCTCACAATATATGTGACAGCCCTGACGGTTCCGGACCCTTCACGGAGGAGACATGCTTAGTTAGTTTCTTCCCTTTACAAAAGGAAACTGTCAGTAAAATCATCCCCTAAACCACATACAAGGTGTGACAACACAGCATTTTATCTTAATTAGATGTCTATTTTAAGCAAGCCAAAAGGAATAGACTGTTATCTATATGTGGACTTTTGAATTTATTTTTTTCTTTCTTGTTGGTCAAGAGTCTGAAATATTGACTCTTTCATGCAGGGTCATTGAACAATGATGTTTGCTGATATGTTAAATACACATTGTCCAGGCCAGTCAGTTTGTTGACTTGCAAAATAGAAGAGGAAAAACTATGCAAACAAATTACATAATCAAACAATGGGAGTTGGTGTTATCACCATTCTTCCCCTTTACCTGTGAATGCTTGATAAAAGCATGTGTTAACTATAAAAATAGGTTATATGCCTTAGTAACATGAGATGGAGATACATGCAGACAGCCAAGAGATTCAGAGATCAAAAGAACCAGAGGCTTGCTATAGGACAGCAGCTAAGACATCTTGGTTCCATCTCGAGGGACATAGATTTGTCATTCTACAGGATGCAAGCTTAGGGGACCACGGCACCAACAGATCTGCTCCATTAACCATCGCAAATTCATGGATACATTTGTCGTTTGTGAAAGCCAGGATTGAGACCCACCAGTCGCCTTGCTCCATGGAGATGTTCGGGAAGCCAGGTTGTGACCCTCTGACTAACTGAACTTGTACCAGAATGGACTGTCATCTTCCAAAGCTTGTCGTTACCTTCTCTCTGTGTTATTTGACTGTTTTGTGGTTCAATAAAGCATTGTCACACTGTATTACCCTCATCCTGTTTTGTCTGAGTAGCATTACGCCCATGTTAAAAGGAGAGTGGGCATTTGATGGGATGATCTCTGATCCATGTGTTTGCAGCTAGTGGACCAGGGCACCCGCTGACCCCCCCCGTATTTCCACATATGGACATACAGGTCTTTGAAAGATAAATGCAGTGACACCTTTATATATTCTTATTTTGCATTGCTGAGAAAGCAGCGCTTTAAATCAAATACAAAAGATGCATTAAGTGCTCTAGGCGTGACATAGCACTTCTTCAGCCTCTGCTTCTAAGGTGGTTTCCCTGCCCAGCATCAATACTCTTTAGATTGATTGATAGCTCACTGTCCGATTTCGTTGCCTAGCACTTGACCTCACATAGTGAGCTTTAAATCAAGATAAAGGTACTGTGAAAGGGAAACACCCTCTGGAGGCAGAGGCTTAGGAAGTGATTGGTCACACAAAGAGCATTTAACAACTCAGTTGCATATGAATTAAAACACTGATTTCTCAGGAATGCAGCAACAGATAGAAGGTGTCAATGGATATAGCTTTCAAAGACCTGCATACCCATACTTTACAGTATTTGCAGCTTGGGTCTGATGAGTGGAGGGCTTGATTTTGCTGATAGATTCCCCTCTAAGGTTAGAAGCATTTCAAAATTTTGTATTATGAATCTTGTGATTAAAAGGGTTGTCCAGCTTGGGGTAAAAATCTGCAGTCACTCAATATGATTGCAGACTTATGAAACCTCACATCGCGCGTTCCGACTTATGAATCCTCACATAGTGTGTTGAGTAGCGAGTGTGACGACAATAATGCAATTTGAGTACATGTGGTCATGTGGCGATTGGTGAGCACAACCTTGCTCATTGTAAGTGTATTGTGTGAGGCCAGAACGTCTAGTCTAGTCAAAATGTGGCCGGAAGTTTGCAAATCACATACTTGCGATCTCATGACCGTCCGCATGCAATTCTCACAGCGTGCAGTACTTGCGTTGTGAGGATTGACAAGCCTGCAGTCATATAGATTGACTGCAGACTTGTAGCCTATGGCCAGACAACCCCATTAATTTCTTTCATTACCATGTCATCCATGCAAGGAAAATAGCGAAAGGGAGATTATAAAAATAATGTAAAGAAATTTTAACAAAAGAACCGCTTTGGTGATTTACATAGGATTTACCAATAATTTGGATGCAGGAAAAATATTTTAAGGTCTGCCAAAGCATTTAAAGGTCAGATAAATGTGTTGGAGGATGGATAAGATTTCCATTAAATCAATTGTCTCTTTTCACACAACTATTTATATAAATATTGATCTTACTGGCAGCCAAATTATACGCGTGTAAACCTATTCATAACATGTAATTCTGCTTTTAGTCATGTACACAGCAATAGATTTGTTTATGAAGGTCAGAACAGTATACTTTCAAGGATCTCTGGTGCAAGGTAGCAATGCAGTAATCATTCACCATTTTCTGAGTTTACAATAAATGGCAGAATATATTGTCAAATGTCTTAGGCCTCTATCACACATCAGTTTTTCGCCGTCAGGAGCGATCCGGCTTTTTTTTAGTAAAACCGGATCCAGCGAAATGCAATGCCGGATCCAGTTTTTCCCCATTGACTTGCATTAGCGCCAGATCGCGCCGGATGGCATTGCGTTTCATCCGTTTTTTGCCGGATCCGGCTACTTGTCTCATTCCGGCATCTGGAAAAAACGGCTACTGTAACGTTTTTTGTCTCTGGCGAAAAAGCCAGAAGCGCCGGATCCGACGCTTCCGGCTTTTTGCCACAATGAAAGTCTATGGGCGCCGGAATGTGCCGGATCCAGAAAAAGACGGATCCAGCCACCGGATCCGTTTTTTTAAGTCTGCGCATGCTCAGATCCAATTGGCCAGCCCCCAGGAAACAGATATAATCTGCTAGACGGATCCAGCAGAAAAACGGATCCGTTTCTACAGTTCTCCAAAATTTATGCCAGATCCGTTTTTTCTAAAAATAGCCGGATCCTGCCTGACGGCAAAAAACTGATGTGTGAAAGTAGCCTAACATAGCATACCGTACCATGCATAAGAAAATATTATTAGCTTAGGTCATCTGAGGTCATCATAGGCCATATACCTGAGCTGAGTAGCTTTATGATGCATTCCTCCGTCCAAGCAACTACTTTACAGGTGAAACATAATTCTTTATAAATTGGAGAAAGAGGTGTTTTGTGCTTTAATGCCTTTTGATCTAATCTAAGTTGCTCATTTTACATGCCCCTTTGACCTACAGCCTGAAGGAAGACTGTAACAGGATCAATCATTATGGTCAGCTAGTTACAGACATGACACGCCAGATACATCTTTTTAGTGTGCCCAGAAGGAAAGTATTTTAACAATACTTTTCTGTACTGTGTTGAATTGAAACTCGCCCCCTCCCAACTCATCCATACCCCATCTAACTAGACAAACTGGTTTATCTGTTCACAATTCACCAAGTATTGAAACCTGATTAGGGTAAAGTGGTTTCAGAGATTAAATACAAAAATGTAATGAAAACTGAAAACTAAGTTCTTGAAAGATTTATTTCTATCCTGCCATCAGGCTCTTTTCATGACATTTTGTAACACTAGTTCTAAGAAACAGTAATTAGACATGTTAGGGCATAGGTATGAGGGCTGTAGAAGAAAATTCTTATGGAAATCCAGATTTATAAATGGTATACAAGCATGAACCTTAGATATAAAGCTGCTGGTCATGGAAATAACCTACAAAGACTAGTGACATGGAGCTTTTTGGTTTATCGAATTGCTTAATTTATAAAGCCAGTCTCCTCTCAAAGTCACACCTCTGTGTTTGACCATATCCTATCCCTCCTCATCTCCAACCTTACTACTGCGCTTATCACAGCCCTAGCCTATGTCTTCATCTAACCATTAGACACCTCTATGTCCAACTATTGCCCTATATCAATACTCACATTCACCTCAAAGCTCCTAGAACAGCCTGTCCACCTTGAACTCTTCTCCTGCCTCTCATCCAATACACTTTGACCAACTACAATCTTGGCTTCCATCTATGTAACTCTACTAAAACCACACCATTCAAGGAGAGACAAAACCCACCAGAGCTTGTAAACGAATAAATGGATTCTGCATTTCATATTCAATAGAGATCCAATAGCAAAGTCACTAACTCATGTGATTATATGGTAATGTGAGGAAACAAAGCTGTGGATACCATAAAAAATTCTAATCTATTTTTTGTCCTTATTAAAAAGTGCATGATACAGAGAAGCTGGTAATTATTATGTTTATGCATTTCGTCCGTCGTATGCATACTGATCTTAATCATTTTATATTTTTATATCAACAGCTTTTTTTCTTCACACCACTAAAACAGCCCTTGCCAGTCACAATCAACTTGTTATCTGCTAAAGGCAATAGATAATACTTGTATTCCTTTACCTCACCTGTCTTCTGCCTTTAGCAATCTGTCTTTCACTCCTTACCCTTCCTGTATACCCTCATACCTCTGGAAAACCATTTAGCATCTCCCATTACTTCCTCATCCCACACTCTTTCTTGGTGTCCTCAAAGCTTTTTTCTGGGACCCCTACTCTTCCCAATCTATAACTTTAGCCTGAGACAACTCAAAGCTACATAGTTTCCAGTAACACCTGTGTGATGATCACACTCAACCTCCCTGGCCTAAATGTCATCTCTATCAGGCATGTCTGTCAGGTATAGCCTCCCTCTTCTTATGATGCATTCTAAAGCTCAATGTGGACAAAACTGAACTCACCATCTTTCCTCCACATGACTCCACACTTTCCACTGTTTTATAAATTTGTTGCCTGGGTGTAACCTTTGACTTACTCTGTCCTTCAAAACCACATGTCCCAGCCCTTAACACCTCCTGCTGTCTCTAACTCAAAAAAATATAACCCGAATCAGCACTTTCCTCAAACTGAAACAACAAAAATATTACTAAATGCGTTCATCACCTCCGGCCTTGACAACTGCAACATCTGCCTCTGTGGTCTTCCATCGAACACTCTTGTACACTCTCCCATCTATCCTTAAACCTGTTGCCAGATTTATCCACCTCTGCTAATCCCTTGACTAGCTTCCCATTACCCAAAGAATTAAACTTAAAGTACTAACAACAACATACATCGGAAGACGTCCAGCAGTGCCATCAGTTCAGACTGGCAGCGAATAGTGGAACCCAGCTATACCCAGCTACTGCTTGTTGAAATTTGTTGAAGTGGTCTTAATGATGGAATTTCAGCCTAAAAAACATACTTTAATCATGGAAACAAGACAAAGTGACTCAACTATGGATAAAACATAGAATCTCGAGGTGCTGTAAAATGGCAGCAGGTGCCCTGTACTGATGAGTCAAAATTTGGCTGCATTAGAAGGCAAGTTTCCAAAGGGCTAATGGGTGGTATAATAATGAGAGTCTGCATGCAAGAGTGCAGCAGGTGGAGGTTCCTTGCAAGTTTGGCGCTGCATTTCAGCAAATGGAGATGGGGATTTGGCCTGGATAAATGGTGTCCTCTATCCTGAGAAATACAAACTCATACTTAGCCATCATGCAATACAATCAGGGAGGCATCTGATTGCCTCCAACTTTATTCTGATATAACCCCCATAGAGCCCTGATTTCAGCATCATCGAGTCAGTCGGATTTGCGCAAACCTACATCGACAGAAGCTCATTGGGAACTTCTCACCGATGCTTGGAACAAACTTCCTGATGATTCCGTTCAAAACTGTGCAAATACTGTATACCTAGAGGAATTGATGATCTTCTGAAGGCAAAGAGTGGTCACACAAAAAAATGACTTTATTTAGATTTCTCTTTTTGTTCAATCACTTTCAAATTTGTTAATTACTATAAATGAACAATTAATACTATTTTATAAAGCATTCTTCGCAGCATTTTTTTCACACCAACCAAAATGTTTTGCACAGCACCTTAGATCCACAGAAGTGAATGAGGCGGATATGCCATACCACACACAGCATGTGGACTGGTGTGACAGTGATTTTGGAAGAATGCTGCCAAGTTTTACAAGTATTGGATAACTACTTAATTTAAGTGCAAATTTAGACAATGTGCTATACTGCTATACCTCACAAGTGTAACAGTAGACCTGAAAGCAGAAAAAAACATATAAAAGGCTTCACATTTACAAGGCATACCACAGGAATGTTCTTACTTCTTGACATATTTCATAATGTTACAATTTGTGCTGTTCCCCCAAAAAAACCTGAAGCAGGCTCGCCAACATTGTACGAATGTGTAGAATACATACATCACATGGCTGCACATGTTGAAACAAAATGAAAACATTTGGCTGCAGAAGTCTTTGTAGTCTGACTCACATTTTCTCTATGGTGGGGATAATGATTTCTTTATGCTGCCCAAGTGTTCTGCTGTCAAATGTCAAAGAGTGACAGAATTTGGATGGAGTGGTCAGACACAATGAGTGCACATGGGAACGTTCCCCAGACATTCGCATTACATCACATTACTGCAAAATGGCTACAACAAACATAATTTTATGATACACAGGCTGAAAAAAAATGCAGGGTCACAATGAATGTAGATTTGTCATAAATTCATTCAATTGGTCAGTGAAGAAACAGATCAATCACTACTATGATTTACCGGCAAATGCTTTTTTGAACTGTATACATATGGGGAATCTGAGATTAATGGTTCATAGTCACAGCCATAATTCTATTATAATAACGGAGGTCTACGGGGTCCAACTCTACCTCTATTGGTCAAGCAGTTAATTATATTATATAATGTAACGAGAGCCAGACTGGCCATCTATCAGTTTTGGCAAATGCCCGATAGGCTAGTCCGGCCGTGAGCCACATCGAGCAGTAACATTTTTACTATGCTCTGCCACTTACTAAGGCAGGACGCAGGCTGCCTCTGTCTTATGGCTTGTGAGAGACCAGCACCATACAGGGGATGTCAGGCGGTTTGATAATATTTCATTACACCGCCTCGTCTGCACTAGGGATGGGCGAATCCTGAAATACTCGGAATCGCTAGACTCTAACGAGTTCGACTCGGAAACTCGCTATTCGTTGCGAGTCTAGCGAGTCCAATGTTAGTGAATGGGGATGCGAGTATTGCAGCGATTCCTGTGCTGCCATTTTTTTTGTTCCGCTTACTTCCCGCATGTGGCTGTGCACACCATGCGGAAAGTAAGCAGAACAATTGCGGATGGTACCCACGGTCCGGAGGAGAGGAGGAGACTGTCCTCCGGGCTTTGGGTACCATATCCCTGTAAAAAATAGAATTTAAAAATAAAAAATATTGTTATTCTCACCCTCCGATGTCCCGCGCAGCCTTCCCGCCTCTCCACGCATCCGTTCCCAGTAGTCCTTTGCGAAAATGCCCGCGATGGCGTCCGTTCTCGCGGGATCGCAAAGTCTCGCGGTCATTCGCGCGACGTCATCGCTAATTACCGCGAGACATCGCGATCCCGCGAGAACGGACGTCATCGCGGGCATTTTCGCAAAGGATTACTGGGAACGGATGCGTGGAGAGGCGGGAAGGCTGCGCGGGACGTCGGAGGGTAAGAATAACACCATTTTTTATTTTTTTTTTACATTTTATCTTTAACTACTGATGCCGCATAGGCAGCCTCAGTAGTTAAAAGTTGGTCACACTTGTCAAACACTATGTTTGACGAGTGTGACCAACCTGTCAATCAGTTCTCCAAGCGATGCTACAGATCGCTTGGAAAACGCTAGCATTTTGCAAGCTAATTACGCTTGCAAAATGCTAGTTTTTCCGCGGGAAAATCGCGGGAATTTAAAATTTGATTTTCCCGCGGAATGGAATTCCGGAATTCTCGCGGTAATTTCCGCAAGAGTTCCGGTACGTGTGCACTTAGCCTTATTTGCATTCGACTCGTTACTGTGCGAGTAATCGCTTGGAAACTCGCAGAGTACCGACTCCTGCAAGTCCCCTACTACTCGCAGAGTAACGAGTCCTAACGAGTAGTCCGGAGACTGCAGAGAGAACGAGTGCGTCACTGCTCAGTTTGGGAATGCGGTTACTTGAGTATTGGTATATTTTACATTTTTGCCAAGCATTGTGGGGGAAGAATTATAATAAGGAGGCCAATCAGGATGCTATTATATTTTGACACTATGAGGAGGCACAAGGTGGTCACTATTATTATAATGAGACCGACCGGGGCACTATTATTTAGATTAGTTTTATATTAATAAGGATACCAGGTAAGAAGGGGCACTATTATCATTATATGGAGGCGCCCAGGAGAGCACTATTTGTATTTAAGGGGGTACATGGGGCCCTATTATTATTATTTTAAGGAATCAAATGAAAGCACTATCACAGGTAATATGTGCACAATGTCATTAAGATAGAGAGTATATTATTGTATAGCGGCCCGGGGGGCATTATTATAAGGAGGCGAAGCATTACTACTATAATGATGCAGAGGGGAGGCATTATTACTGTTTATGGTACACAGGGGGCACTAATACTGTGGGGGACACAAAAGGAAGAATATTTTTAGAAATGGGAGGAGGCAAAGAAACATCTTTATGTGGTGGTATTATATGGTCATGGTGTTGGAGTATGTTTACCTTTGTATAGCGGTATTATGACTGGTAATATTGGTTTGGCACTACATTTGTATTTCACCCAATGTCAAGCAGGGTCACATTTTAGGAAGTGGGTATGGGAGAAGAGCATAGGCCAGTGTGCTTTGAAATACCAGGGCAAACTTATAGCCCAGACAGTCCCCTAATGTAACAACATGCTATATTAGATGCTTTAATACAATTCGGTGCCATGCAAAGGACTACATGGAGTACTCCAGGCACACTATGACCGCTCTGTTCCTTCGGCTGAAGAAAAAAATCATGAACACTTCACATTTTTGGGAACATTTGGAAAGTCCCTATTCTTTGTAGACTGTTAATGTATTTACAGACACCTATGCAATGGTGTACGTGAAATTATAAATGGGTTTCTAGATTGTTAGTTTCAGAAACCAGTGCATTCTAGTTACAGAACGTCTTACTTCAGATATTTATTACCCAATGATCATATTTTTGCTATGATAATTCTGCACAGAAGAACCCACGCAACATTACCCAGTGTGAATAAGACCTAATGACAAGTGATTAATTGTATTCCATATTTTTCACCACAGGATACTTTTTAATTGGACTAATAAAAAATACATCCATGTAGCTTAGACCTTTAAGTTCCTGATTTAAGAATTCACAGGTGTTTAATCCTACAGGGAAACGACTGGTACTGAAGAGGTTAATATGAGTATAATCCCGTGCTAAAAGCAGCTCATGTCTATTACCCTTTCAGGATTAAAACCAGTTTTTATTTGCGACATACGTTATCCCCCCCTCGGTCTAACAGCAGGGGGATCTCCTCCACATGTGCAGAGGAAATCTGACGTGAGCTTCTACGACCCTGAATGACATTATGCTACAGACGGAAAGCGTGCAGATAATGGAAGGACAACAAAGGAAGGATCAATCGTCAGTACATATGGAAATCCAATAATTCCAACATAATGCTGACTAAATATTACACTAAATCGTGGAAACATGAAATATTTGGGGGGAGTGAAAACGCTGATTTGCAGCAAGGCATTACTTCACTTGGGGCAAATACTCCGTTTTCTGCCCTTAGGTGCGTTTACACCTGCCGACTTTGGCCATTAAACAACCACCGATCGACTACATACCATCCAATCGACAGTCGTTTAATAGCCTGTATCGACAGGCCGACCAAAATTTTTTTTGCTAATTTTTCTCAAGATGATCGTTCCCTTCACACAGAAGATCATCATCGCTATCAGCAAAGCATCTGCTTACGCAGGACTTTGTGCTGCCAATAAAAATGGATTTTAATGCCAGCATGAATGATCCAATCACCTGACAAATGAGTGTTTTGACGGTTCGTCAGACATGTTTATACAAGTCGATAAATGGCAAACAGGAGTTCTAACGAAACACTCGTTCCTGATGCATGGGCCTTCATCTCTGTATCTAGGTAGCCCGGTCATGATGGGGCTTGTTCGCAGCCCCCGACACCCAGCACCTGGAGTTTCTAATCCTCCAGTGCCAACCACTACCTTAAGTGAATGCTGTCTCTTGAGCAAAGCTTTTATTATTAGTTGTACCTCGTCTTGTTGATCTGAGCATGATATAAAACTGTTGGAGGTACAAGAAGCGAGCCCTTCAGGCCTGCTTGCACCTTGCTAACCACAAAAAAATGCCGCTCCTTGTTGTTAGGTGTCCCAGAATAAAACGGCATAATTTATTAATGATTATGTTACAAGCACTGGGTTTCCTGGCATATTTAAAGAGGAGAACATGGTAATACATGTGCTCCAAGGCGCTTATAAAAAATTCACTTGATGATACGCTGTGTGGAGCTTTCATCTGTTAAACTGTATTGTAAACTGCCTGTCACACGCGGTAAACTGGGTCATTATTCTTACTTTGCACTGGTGTACAGGAGCTAACAATGCCGGCGTTCAGATTTCACTAAGCAAATACTGAGACAAACGTGTCAAGCGCAAACCAAGTATTCAGACACAGAACCTATAGTCTGCACATGATAGCCACCATCCGTCACCCATGGCAATCCTCAGATGACCGTCTCTAACAAACAGCAAAACATACAGCCAGGTATTTTTACAATACACAGATACATTTTCCCAAACAACCTTAGTCTAAAAACCTGACGCCTAATAAAAGTAATAAATAAATTCCTCTGTCTATATAGTACCTGAAGAGAACACATCAGTAATACCAGGGGACACAACCTGTGGCGCTACAGCTGCGGAGCAGACACATTGCCCTGTAGTCTGCAGTGACTGACAGGATTGTCGTTCTACAGCAGCTGCCAAACCCCATAGTTTAATTGCGTACATATATTTGAATTATGTTAGAAAAAAATTGGTTTCAATTCTAGGAAATATAGAGATCAGGAATTTGTCCCCTTTCCTTTAAAATTTAGAATTAACCCTACCCTAAAATTCATGTCCTGGCCAGTCATCATCAAGGTACGTAGAGTTTAGTGAAACTGTATGATTTCTCTTCTGTATTGAAGGTAAACCAGCCAAATACGCTGAATCTCAAACTCAGCTAATCAATTTACCTATAGAACCAAATATTTAAAATACGATTTACCAAGGTGAGCACGATTCACTACAAACCTTCAACTCAACTGATCAATTCTGATGCCTGAATGTCGTTGATTAGAGGGATCTGATAGGTAATAAAGTCATTGATTTTACAGACGGGAGTTCTAGAAGACGACGGTCCAATGTAAGCAACACCTGAGCCCCCAGATTCACCTGTCAGAGCTGTATAAGTGCGGAATAAAAGGAGCAATCTTACTATCACCTCAATAGAAGAATTCTCTATAAGGCTAGGTTCACATTGCGTTAGAGCAGTCCGTTCAACGCATACAGTAATCGAAGCTACCCCTGTTCCCAAAAGCTGTCAATATTCCGCCTGCAATCCCAAAGCATATTGCTGCCTCCCTCCTTTCTCCCCCAAATCCTGCTGCACCAATGACAGAAGTGGAGGCTGCTGGTCAGCTTTATCCCCTCCACCCTCCTGCACTCACCAGAATGAAAGAGATCAGCGCAGAACACCAGCACTGAAGGCAATAGCAGGATCCTGAATGAAAGTGTCCACAAATCCATTCCCCTTGCTGAGCGGAGCAGAATCTGTGAGGAGAGTGACAGGCAGCCCAGGATTCCCCTAGATGTACAGCAGGTTGCTCATTTGCTCAGATCCTGAGAGGGACTGGCTCAGCTTTGGGGATGCCTTTTATTTTCGGTTGTTGTTACGGATTGGAGAGGTTACGCGAGCAATATTGTAGGATAAGGCAAAGGGGAACCCTACAGACGCTTCCCAGCAACTGCAGTCAGATCCAAACCTAAGGAGTGATTCCAGGGACTGACTTAGGGATCCTATTACCATGATCATGTGACAGGATACATACTGAGGAGAGACAAATGCTTTTCTTTCTTTTCTTTTCTTTTTTTTAACCAGTTCATTGTGAGTGACAATACAACTTTTATAGCAATGCATGAAGCCTTCAGTCCCTCCTACGTCTCTTTCAGGTGTAACTTCAAAGGGAGAGAATAAATCAGTAGGTTGTGAAAGGTGAAGCGGACTGCAGAGCGTACCCAAGGTTTGTATAATAATTAGGGGTTTTTTTCATGACAAGTATCGTATAATTTCCTAACATAAAATTGGCTTGTTTATTATTAAAAGTCATAGAAAGAGTTTAAAAAAAACTTTTCTTTACGATCTCAACTTTTTTTTTTTAACACCTACTCTCCCTTTAAGGCTGGGGTCAGACAAATATATTTTTCATTTGGAAAACTGATGATTTTTATCGAGTACTCCCAAGTATCCGTTTTTTACATTCATATGGCATTGTATTGACACACGAAGATTTTACAATGTTCATGATCAAATACGGTTTCCGAGATTAATAATAGCAATGTATGATGTATCCATAAAGATCGGGTCCTATACAGATTGTCTGTATGGTATCCGATTTTTTTCGCACCCGTAGACTTGTATATCCAAAATAAGAAAACCAACCAACACCTCACCACCTGTGATGGCTTCATCCAAGGTGCTCGGCAACTTGAGCAGAGCTGGTCAGTATAATCCAGGAAGAAAAAAGCCTTAGCTGAATAAGGAAGTTTACGTCCGAAACGCGTCAGTATTTGTTGACCTGTGTTCAGTGGTTTTAGCATGTATGAAATAAAGTTACAATGAACATGTAGCTTTCTAAGAACAGAGTGCTGGCTTTTCTCTTACTGCATAGACTTGTATAGATATTTGGACCTCATGAATGGAAGAGAATAGTGCATGCTGCGATGATTATTACATGGACATTGGTTCCAACCGAAAAAAACCTGTTATCTGAAAATCCCTATAGGTCCAATTTTTACTCGGACAGCACATGTCAATATGATAAGCTCATCTGAATAAGCCCTTACACTAGGACTACACAGTAACTTTGGTCACAGGGTCACACAGCAAAAGATCATTTTAGGCCAGTGCTACATCACCGGATAATGAATTTCAATGGGATCGCATTGGGTCCCGCAAGGACAACGACAAGCAAGTCACAAAAAATCCAACTGTCGCCATTTTCTGAGGCCAGTAACTTTTTAAAATTTTTTCATCAATTAGTGAAAAATTTTTTTGGTGCAGCAAGCTGATGCTTTTAGTGATATCGGTTTAGGGTACATGCAATGTTTTTTTATTCACTTATCTTTGCATTTTTTGCAAAGATGCAACTGTTTGCATGTGACAGTTGTGATACCCTCCAATCCCCAATGAGACTCCGTTCAGTTGCATTATGCTTGGATCAGTGGCATAGAGCTATCTTTGGCCACTCTATCCTGAGGCTTCACTCCTTCACATAAATCTATACATATAAAACTGAACGTGTGTAAGTATGTGTGTGTGTGTATCACCAACCATTCACGAAGCATCTTTCATTTCACCAGAGCTGTTTAAAAGAAGCTGAGCTGTGATTGGTTGCTATGAGCAACGGTTTTCCCACTCTACAACTCAGCAGACACTGACCGGGTGGGAGAAATCTAGCATCCCCATAAACAAAAGCTCCTCGCCATTGTCTGCTCCCCCAGAAAGCAGCAGAGAGCACATAACAGATATGAATCACCTCCTCCCTGCCTATATACCCATCACACATCCTACATCCCGTAAGCACATCTTCCCTCTTAAAGGGATCTCCGGTATGGAAGTTAGGGCAAATCCCTCAGTGCTCTGATACTGACCCCAGGCTTCTATTAAAGGGATCATTGGTATGGAAGTCAGGGCAAATCCATCCAGCGCTTTGGTTTAACCCCAGGCCTCTCTTAAAGGGATCCCCAGTATGAAAGTTATGACCATTCCACTCAGCGCTGTGGTTCTGACCCGAGGGTCTCTTAAAGGGATCATTGGTGTGGAAGTTAGGGCAACTCCACTAAGCGCTCTGGTTCTGACCACAGGCCTCTCTTAAAGGGATCCTCGGTATCAAAGTTAGGACCGTTCCACTCAGCTCTGTGGTTCTGACCCCAGGGTCTCTTAAAGGGATCATTGGTATGGAAGTTAGGACCGTTCCACTCAGCTCTGTGGTTCTGACCCCAGGCCCCTCTTAAAGGGATCCCCGTATGGAAGTGAGGGCAAATCCACTCTGCACTTTGGTACTGACCCAGGACTCTCTTAAAGGGATCTCCAGTATGGAAGTTAGGGCAAATCCTTCAGTGCTCTGATTCTGACCCTAGGCCTCTCTTAAAGGGATCATTGGTATGGAAGTCAAGGCAAATCCATCCAGTGCTTTGGTTCTGATGCCAGGCCTCTCTTAAAGGGATCCCCTGTATGGAAGCTAGGGCAAATTCCTCAGCGCTCTGATTCTGACCCCAGGCTTCTATTAAAAGGATCATTGGTATGGAAGTCAGGGAAAATCCATCCAGCGCATTGGTTTTGACCCCAGGCCTCGCTTAAATGGATGATCCCCGGTATGGAAGTTAGGACCGTTCCACTCAGCGCTGTGGTTCTGACCCGAGGGTCTCTTAAAGGGATCATTGGTGTGGAAGTTAGGGCAACTCCACTAAGCGCTCTGGTTCTGACCACAGGCCTCTCTTAAAGGGATCCTCGGTATCAAAGTTAGGACCGTTCCACTCAGCTCTGTGGTTCTGACCCCAGGGTCTCTTAAAGGGATCATTGGTATGGAAGTTAGGACCGTTCCACTCAGCTCTGTGGTTCTGACCCCAGGCCCCTCTTAAAGGGATCCCCGTATGGAAGTGAGGGCAAATCCACTCTGCACTTTGGTACTGACCCAGGACTCTCTTAAAGGGATCTCCAGTATGGAAGTTAGGGCAAATCCTTCAGTGCTCTGATTCTGACCCTAGGCCTCTCTTAAAGGGATCATTGGTATGGAAGTCAAGGCAAATCCATCCAGTGCTTTGGTTCTGATGCCAGGCCTCTCTTAAAGGGATCCCCTGTATGGAAGCTAGGGCAAATTCCTCAGCGCTCTGATTCTGACCCCAGGCTTCTATTAAAAGGATCATTGGTATGGAAGTCAGGGAAAATCCATCCAGCGCATTGGTTTTGACCCCAGGCCTCGCTTAAATGGATGATCCCCGGTATGGAAGTTAGGACCGTTCCACTCAGCGCTGTGGTTCTGACCCCAGGACCTCTTAAAAGGATCATTGGTATGGAAGTTAGGGCAATTTCACTCAGCGCTCTGGTTCTGACCCCAGGCCCCTATTAAAGGGATCCCCAGTATGGAAGTTAGGGCAAATCCACTCTGCGCTCTGATTCTGACCCCAGGTCCCTCTTAAAGGGATCCCCGGTATGGAAGTGAGGGCAAATCCACTCTACGCTTTGGTACTGACCCCAGACCTCTCTTAAAGGGATCCCCCATATGGAAGTTAGGGCCATTCCACTCAGCGCTCTGGTTCTGACCCCAGGCTGATGGGATGATGTGGGATATTAGGGGTAGTAGTCTAGTGGCTCTGGCTGACGGGATGATGTGGGATATTAGGGGTAGTAGTTTGGCATCTGTGACCGGATGATGTGGGATATTAGTAGTCCTGTGGCTCTGGCTGACAGGACGATGTGGGATATTAGGGGTAGTAGTCCGGTAGCTCTGGCTGACGGGATGATGTGGGATATTATAGTGAATGTGGCTATGCGGAGTGGGCGGGGCTACACACTCAGCCTTATATATCTAATATATAAAGCTCAAGTGTGTGTATGTATGTATGTGTGTATGTCCGGGATTGGCATCTGCACCGTCGCAGCTACAGCCATAAAATTTGGCACAGTCACACGTCTGGACCCCGAGAGTGTCCTAGGCTATGTTGTGAGGCGAAATTTTAACCCTGCACGTTCCAATTCATCAAACAATTTTGCCCCTATCTACATAATGGGGAAAAAGTGTGTATCCAGCCCCGCCCCTCATTATGATGTCATAATGGTTGCCATGGTCGACGCTGATGTCATCATAGGTTGCAAGCCCCGCCGCTCATTATGATGTCATAAGTATGTATGTATGTGTGTATATCCGGGATTGGCATCCGCACCGTCGCAGCTATGATGGGTATATGGGCATGGGACTATGAGATGAAGGATGTGTGATGGGTATATGGGCACTCAACTATGGGATGGCGAATATGTATGATGGGTATATGAGCATGGGACTATGGGATGGAGGATGTGTGATGGGTATATGGGCATGGGACTATGAGATGGAGGATGTGTGATGGGTATATGGGCACTCGACTATGGGATGGAGGATATGTAAGATGGGTATTTGGACACGGGCCTAAAGGATCGTTGGATATGTATGATGGGTATATGGGCACGGGCCTATGGGATGGAGGATAATTATAATTTGCTATAACTAACCACAGTTAGTTACTATGCCCGGGCAGCGCCGGGCTCTTCAGCTAGTCACTGATAAATCTGATATTTAGGCTACATCTACACATCCATGTCAATTTTTAAACTCAAGAGAAATGGACTGTTTTCCTTTTTGCTTTTTTTTTTACTGAAGCACGTAGATAGCCTGAACATTTTTTTTTATCCATTGACTCAGTCAATTAAAAATGTATGAAAGTCAGAAGGAAAACTGAAATACAAAGAATGCTTCATCTGTTTTAGGCTACATTCAACATCTGTGTGACACGTTCATGTGATGTCACTTTTTTCCTTGGACACCACTGATTCATACAATTTGTTTGATGCAATTACACATCCATTTTTTAAAAAGACTGGATCTGTGTGTCTGGTCTTTGAGACTCAGAACATGTCCTATTCTCATCTCCTTGAGGATCAGCTTTAAAAAGGGGGATCTGAGTCATTATACATAACAATTTAACTATTTTATTAGTACAAAAAAAATATATGTATGTCAGGAATATACATTAACAATGTAAAATTTTATGTGGGTATGTAAGGAGGTGTCAGGGACCCTCATCTGCCAACTCTCCCTTGTCTCAGGTGGTGCCCGGATGGTCTACCTGTATGTTCTTATATTGTCCTGTAATATATTAAGTCTGTTATTGTATTGCTGTGTTATCAATGCTATGTGTAGAGTTACTTTGTTTCTATATTGTGTAAACTGTATGTTAGAGCCAGGGATAGCAGGGGTTAACCCAGTGGGCTGGGTTAGCAGCCCCAACAGGAGCAGGAAGTTCCTGCTTGTAAGCTGCGATCTGGTTCTCATAGCTCCGCTCACCAAAAAGAGCCAGCTGTTTTTGGATCCTAAATGAATCCCTTTTAAATATGTGTTCATCATAGGTGAACACATATTTAAGGTGACATCAATATGGCTGAAACTCCGCCCACCCATGGCTGAAACCCCGCCTACTTTCAGTCAGCCAATTACATTGATGAATGGGTGGGGTTTGGGTCAGGTGGGTGGAGTTACGTCCTCCAAAACCCAGAATTTTATGCTCAGTGAGAGCCAGTCAGAGAAGTCAGTGGCTCTCACTGGGGTGCCGTCTCCCATCGTTCACAGCAAGGAGCTGGCTCTTTGTCTCGGATCATTCATGAAGGGGGTGAGTGGGGCTGCACATGGTGGAGTGGGGCTGCACATGATGGAGTGGGGTGAGTGGAGCTGCATATGATGGAGTGGGGTGAGTGGGTCTGCACATGATGAAGGGAGGTGAGTGGGGCTGTACATGATGAAGGGGGGTGAGTGGGGATGTACATAATGAAGGGGGGTGAGTGGTGCTGTACATGATGAAGGGTGGCGAGTGCGGCTGTACATAATGAAGGGGTGAGTGTGGCTGCACATGATGAAGGGGTGAGTGGGGCTGCACATGATGAAGGGGGTGAGTGGGGCTGTACATGATGAAGGGGTGAGTGGGGTTGTACATAATGAAGGGGGTGAGTGGGGCTGCACATGATGGAGTGGGGTGAGTGGGTCTGCACATGATGGAGTGGGGTGAGTGGGGCTGCACATGATGGAGTGAGGTGAGTGGGGCTGCACATGATGGAGTGGGGTGTGTGGCGCTGTACATGATGGAGTGGGGTGAGTGGGGCTGCACATGATGAAGTGAGGTGAGTTGGGCTGTACATTATGGAGTGGGGTGAGTGGGGATGTACATAATGAAGGGGGGTGAGTGGGGTTGTATATGATGAAGAGGGGTGAGTGTGTCTGCACATGATGAAGGTGGGTAAGTGGGGCTGCACGTGATGAAGGGGTGTGAGTGGGGCTGTTGAAGGGGGGTGAGTGGGGCTGCACATGATGGAGTAGGTGAGTGTGGCTGAACATGATGAAGGGGGTGAGTGGAGCTACACATGATGAAGGGGGTGAGTGGGGCTGCACATGATGGAGTGGGGTGAGTGGGGCTGCACATGATGGAGTGGGGTGAGTGGGGCTGCACATAATGGAGTGGGGTGAGTGGGGCTGCACATGATGGAATGGGGTGAGTGGGGCTGCACATGATGGAGTGGGGTGTGTGGCGCTGTACATGATGGAGTGGGGTGAGTGGGGCTGCACATGATGAAGTGAGGTGAATTGGGCTGTACATGATGGAGTGGGGTGAGTGGGGATGTAGATAATGAAGGGGGGTGAGTGGGGCTGTACATGATGAAGGGTGGTGAGTGAGGCTGCACATGGTGGAGTGGGGTGAGTGGAGCTGCACATGGTGGAGTGGGGTGAGTGGGGCTGCACATGATGGAGTGGGGTGAGTGGGTCTGCACATGATGAAGGAGGGTGAGTGGGCCTGTACATGATGAAGGGGGTGTGTTGTGAGGTCATCTGTTCATTCATCTTTTGTGTCCGAGGATCTCCCTCTTCTGGTGAAGGAAGGTAGTGAGGATGATTTGGATGAAAGAAACCAAACACCTGATCAGGTGGATCGTGACTGGGTAACGGGAACTACAGACTGGATATAAGGCAGCAAACGCCCTTCTGAGTCGCTGGTGATTTCTCTGCTGGATTCTTGGAGACCAGTCTGATTCCTGCTTCCCAAAGATAAGTTTTTGCTCTGCTATTGAACTAGTTTTGGTTTTGTTTACCTTGTTTTTTGAGTTCAGCCATCCCCGGCCGGGGGTGTGCTGGATTCTTTTTCCTTGATCAGTGTTCTCTTTTGCTCTGCTTCCAGAATATTCTGAATGCTGATATAGGGTTTGAAGTCTAGTGACTTCAGGGTCCTTTTTGCTTATCAGTTGTGTTGGTAGTATTTTTTGGCAGGGTTTTCTCAGATTGCAGACAGCAGCTTTTCTGTCCTGTCCTTTTTAGTTAGCTTGGGCCCCATTGTTTGCTCAACCTATCTTTCTATCTGTGTTAGTGTTTTCATTTGCTTCACCGTCATTATATGTTGGGGGCTGCCTATTGCTTTGGGGTCTGCTCTGGGGCAGTCAGTTTTTCTCTTTTCTCTCTTTAGGCTTGTGTAGCTCTCCGGCTGTGAAGAGGTGTCTAGGATCACTGTAGGAACACTCCACGGCTACTGCTAGTTGTGTGATAGGATCAGGGGTCTGCAATCCGCTAGTTTCCAACCTCTCTGATTTTATGGGCTGAGCTTCTGTTTTGTTTTTTTCCTCCTCAGTGACTCAATCATAACAGGGGTGAGTGGGGATGTACATAATGAAGGGGGGTGAGTGGTGCTGTACATGATGAAGGGTGGTGAGTGCGGCTGTACATGATGAAGGGGTGAGTGTGGCTGCACATGATGAAGGGGGTGAGTGGGGCTGCACATGATGAAGGGGGTGAGTGGGACTGTACATGATGAAGGGGGGTGAGTGGGGCTGCACATGATGGAGTGTGGTGAGTGGGGCTGCATATGATGGAGTGGGGTGAGTGGGGCTGCACATGATGGAATGGGGTGAGTGGGGCTGCACATGATGAAGTGGGGGGAGTGGAGCTTTACATGATGGAGTGGGGTGATTTGGGCTGTACATGAAGAAGGGGGTGAGTGGGGCTGTACATGATAAAGGGGGTGAGTGGGGCTGTACATGATGAAGAGGGGTAAGTGGGGCTGTACATGATGAAGTGGAGGGAGTGGGATTGCACATGATGGAGTAGGGTGAGTGGGGCTTTACATGATGAGAGGGGTAAGTGGGGTTGTACATGATGAAGGGGGTGAGTGGGGCTGCACATGATGGAATGGGGTGAGTGGAGCTGCACATGATGAAGTGGGGGGAGTGGAGCTTTACATGATGGAGTGGGGTGATTTGGGCTGTACATGAAGAAGGGGTGAGTGGGGCTGTACATGATAAAGGGGGTGAGTGGGGCTGTACATGATGAAGAGGGGTAAGTGGGGCTGTACATGATGAAGTGGAGGGAGTGGGATTGCACATGGAGTAGGGTGAGTGGGGCTTTACATGATGAGAGGGGTAAGTGGGGTTGTACATGATGAAGGGGGTGAGTGGGGCTGCACATGATGGAATGGGGTGAGTGGAGCTGCACATGATGAAGTGGGGGGAGTGGAGCTTTACATGATGGAGTGGGGTGATTTGGGCTGTACATGAAGAAGGGGTGAGTGGGGCTGTACATGATAAAGGGGGTGAGTGGGGCTGTACATGATGAAGAGGGGTAAGTGGGGCTGTACATGATGAAGTGGAGGGAGTGGGATTGCACATGATGGAGTAGGGTGAGTGGGGCTTTACATGATGAGAGGGGTAAGTGGGGTTGTACATGATGAAGGGGGTGAGTGGGGCTGCACATGATGGAATGGGGTGAGTGGAGCTGCACATGATGAAGTGGGGGAAGTGGAGCTTTACATGATGGAGTGGGGTGATTTGGGCTGTACATGAAGAAGGGGGTGAGTGGGGCTGTACATGATAAAGGGGGTGAGTGGGGTTGTACATGATGAAGAGGGGTAAGTGGGGCTGTACATGATGAAGTGGAGGGAGTGGGATTGGAGTAGGGTGAGTGGGGCTTTACATGATGAGAGGGGTAAGTGGGGTTGTACTTGATGAAGGGGGTGAGTGGGACTGCACATGATGGAGTGGGTGAGTGGGGCTGTACATGATGGAGTGGGGTGAGTGGGGCTGTACATGATGAAGTGGGGGGAGTGGGGCTGCACATGATAGAGTGGGGGAGTGGGGCTGCACATAATGGAGTGGGGTGAGTGGGGCTGCACATGATGGAGTGGGGGAGGTGGGGCTGCACTTGATGACAGGGTAATGGGGATTGCACATAATGAAGGGAGTGGGACTGCACATGATGACTGGTGGGTAAGGGGGATTGCACATGGTGAAGTGGGGGGAGTTGGGCTGCACATGATGAAGTGGGGGAGTGGGGCTGCACATGATGAAGTGGGGGAGGTGGGGCTGCACTTGATGACAGGGTAATGGGGATTGCACATAATGAAGGGGGAGTGGGACTGCACATGATGACTGGTGGGTAAGGGGGATTGCACATGATGAAGTGGGGGGAGTTGGGCTGCACATGATGAAGTGGGGGAGTGGGGCTGAACATGATGAATTGGGGCAGTAGCATAGCTACTGGGGGGTAGAGGGGGCGGTGGCCCCATGCCCCGCAATCTGAGGCGGCCCACCCAGAGCTAGACAGGATAGTCTCGATTTGGATCCCCCCCACTGTCCCACACACGGGATTTTACTTTCCCGCACTGCAGGGAGATAAGCCGCCACACCCCCCATGCACTGACCCCATCCTTGCCCTCCCGCAGAGACCCGGCCACCGCAGCTCCTCACAGCCTGCAATGATGTCCCTCTTCTGTTCTGTGTGCACAGGACCTGTGATGAGGTCATAGGAGGGGCAGAGTCAGGGGTCACATGATCAGGGGCCTCCATGTCTGCAGGAGGTGTACGGAGCAGAGCCACGTGTGTACGAGGTGTACGGAGCCGTCTGTGTACGAGGTATACGAAGCAGAGCCACATGTGTACGAGGTGTACAGAGCGGAGCCGTGCGTGTACGAGGTGTATGGAGCGGAGCCATGTGTACAAGGTGAACGGAGCGGAGCCGCATGTGTACGAGGTGTATGGAGTGCAGCCGCGTGTGTACGACGTGTACGGAGCGGAGCCTCGTGTGTAGGACGTGTACGGAGCAGAGCCATGTGTCTATGAGGTGTAAGGAGCGGAGCTGCGTCTGTACGAGATGTATGGAGTGCAGCCGCGTGTGTACGACGTGTACGGAGCGGAGCCTCGTGTGTAGGACGTGTACGGAGCAGAGCCATGTGTCTATGAGGTGTAAGGAGCGGAGCTGCGTCTGTACGAGGTGTATGGAGTGCAGCCGCGTGTGTACGACGTGTACGGAGCGGAGCCGCATGTGTAGGACGTGTACGGAGCGGAGCCATGTGTCTATGAGGTGTAAGGAGCGGAGCTGCGTGTGCACGAGGTGTATGGAGAGGAGCCGCGTGTGTACGAGGTGTATGGAGTGGAGCTGTGTGTGTACGAGGTGTACAGAGCGGAGATGTGTGTGTACGAGTTGTACAGAGTGGAGCCGTGTGTGTACGAGGTATGTGCAGCAGAGATGTGTAAAAGGTGTACGGAGTGGAGCCATGCATGTACGAGGCATACAGAGTGGAGCTGTGTGTGTACGACATGTACAGAGCGGAGCCATGTGTGTATGAGGTGTACGGAGTGGAGCCGTGTGTGTACGAGGTGTACAGTGCAGAGCCGGATATGTACAAGGTGTACAGAGCAGAGACGGATGTGTACGAGGTGTACAGAGCGGAGCCGTGTGTGTACGAGGTGTACGAAGCAGAGTCACGTGTGTGCAAGGTGTATGGAGCGGAGCCGCATGTGTACGAGGTGTACGGAGTGGCGCAGCATGCGTACGACGTGTACGGAGTGGAGCCGCGTGTGTACGGAGTGGAGCCGCATGTGTTCGACGTGTACAGAGAGGAGCTGTGTGTGTGCGAGGTGTTCGGAGCGGAGCCGTGTGTGTACGAGGTGTACGGAGCGGATTCGTGTGTGTACGAGGTGTATGGCGCGGAGCCGTGTGTACAAGGTGTACGGAACGGAGCACTGTGTGTACAAAGTGTACGGAGCTGAGCCGTGTTTTCGGAGCTGAGCAGAGACATGTGTATACAGGCTGTACGGAGTGGAGCCACGTGGGTATGGAGCGGTGCCATGTGTACGGAGCGGAGCTGCGTGTGTACAGGGTGTACGGAGCTGAGCCGTGTGTGTACGGGTTGTACTGAGCGGAGCCGCTTGTGTGCGGGGCGTACGAAACCGAACCCTGTGTGTACGAAGTGTACGGAGCTGAGCCATGTGTGTACGGTGCAGAACAGAGCCGCATGTGTACGAGGTGTATGGAGCGGAGCCGTGTGTACAAGGTGTATGGAGCGGAGCCGCATGTGTACAAGGTGTACGGAGTGGAGCAGCATGCGTATGACGTGTACGGAGTGGAGCCGCGTGTGTATGGAGTGGAGATGTGTACGGAGTGGAGCTGCGTGTGTTCGAGGTGTACAGAGAGGAGCTGTGTGTGTGCGAGGTGTTCGGAGCGGAGCCGTGTGTGTACGAGGTGTATGGAGCGGATTCATGTGTGTACGAGGTGTATGGCGCGAAGCCGTGTGTACAAGGTGTACGGAACAGAGCACTGTGTGTACAAAGTGTACGGAGCTGAGCCGTGTTTACGGAGCTGAGCAGAGACGTGTGTGTACAGGGTGTACGGAGTGGAGCCACGTGGGTATGGAGCGGTGCCATGTGTGTACGGAGCGGAGCTGCGTGTGTACAGGGTGTAAGGAGCTGAGCCGTGTGTGTACGGGTTGTACGGAGCGGAGCCGCTTGTGTGCGGGGCGTATGAAACCGAACCCTGTGTGTACAAAGTGTACGGAGCTGAGCCATGTGTGTACGGTGCAGAACAGAGCCGTGTGTGTACGGGGTGTATGTTGTGGAGCCGCGTGTGTACAAGGTGTACAGAACAGAGCCGCATGTGTACGAGGTTAATGGAGTGGAGCCATGTGTGTATGCGAGGCATACAAAGTGGAACCGAGTGTGTATGAGGTGTGTGGAGCCATGCGTGTACAAGGTGTATGGTGTGGAGCATTCATACCTCCCAACTGTACCGAATCCAATGGGACAGTCCCGATTTTGAGTCTGCCCCACTACCCCGACTGGGAGGTTACTTTTCCCACAGACACAGGAGTACTTGGCGGAGCCCCGAGGAGCACTTTAATATTCGCATGTGACGTTCCACCGGAAGTGACGTGCTAGAAGCTGACCGGAAATTAGGTAATTTCGGGAGGAGATTGTGACGGAACCATGGAGGCACTTCAGGGAATGCTTCAGATCCATCAACGCGGACAGCAGGATTGCCTTGGAATTGGGGATGCCAGCCATGTGAGCGGATCATGATATGTCCTACACCAGGAGGCTCAGGTGGGCATTACAATGAGAGCCAGGCTGCTATTGTATTTTTTTAGAATCTTCCTTTCTCTCTCTCTCTCTGTTCTTTCTTTCTTTCGCTCTGTTCTTTCTTTCTTTCTTTCTTTCTCTCTCTGTTTTCTTTCTTTCCCCATTCTTTCTCTCTTTCTGATCTTTTTTTCTCCATGTTCTTTCTCTCTCTCTGTTCTTTCTTTCTCTCTCTCTGTTTTTTCTTTCTCACTGTTCTTTCTTTCCCCTCTTTCTTTCTTTCTCTCTCTGTTCTTTTTCTTTCCCTTTTTCTTTCTCATTCCCTCTGTTCTTTCTTTCCCCTCTTTCTTTTTTTCTATCTCTCTCTCTGTTCTTTTTTCTGTCCCCTCTTTCTTTCTATCTGTTCTTTCTTTCTCTGTCTCTGTTTATTTCTTTCTTTCCCCTCTTTCTCTCTCTCTGTTTTTTCTTTCTTTCTCTCTATTATTTCTTTCCCCTCTTTCTTTTTTCTCTCTCTCTGTTCTTTTTTTCTGTCCCCTCTTTCTTTCTCTCTGTTCTTTCTTTATCTCTGTTCTTTCTTCCTTTCCTTTCTTTCTCTCTCTGTTTCTTTCTTCTTTTTTTCTCTCTGTTCTTTCTTTCCCCTCTTTCTTTCTCTTTCTCTGTTCTCTCTTTCTTCCCATCTTTCTTTCTTTGTTTCTATCTTTCTCTCTCTGTTCTTTCTTTCCCCTCTTTCTTTTTTTTCTCTCTCTGTTCTTTTTTTCTGTCCTCTCTTTCTTTCTCTCTCTCTGTTCTTTCTTTTTTTCCCTTCGTTCTCTCTCTTTCTCTGTTATCTCTTTCTTTCCCCTCTTTCTCTCTCTGTTCATTCCTTACTTTCTCTCTCTGTTTTCTTTTTTCTCTCTCTCTTCATTCTTTCTTTCCCCTCTTTCTTTCCCCTCTTTGTTTGTTTGTTTCTTTCTCTGTTCTTTCTTTCTCTCTCTGTTTTCTTTTTTCTCTCTCTCTCTGTTCTTTCTTTCTTTTCCTCAGTACCAGTCAGTGTGCCAACAGTACCAGCCACTGTGCCCTCAGTACCAGTCAGTGTGATCAGCAGTGCTAAATGGGTGAGACTCTGGACATTATTAAATGTAAAGTGGGCACTTATTGTTATAGGGGAACTTGGGTAACTGTGACTGTCAAAGGGGCACACGGGGCATTATTACTTTCTAAGGGGCAAAATGTGGGCACTGTTTTCTAGGGCACTTGCACCCGGCATCACTATATTATAGAGGGTTGCTTTAGAATTTAAAGGTCACAGAGAACCACCCAGCAGGTGCAGTAATAGGGACACATACTGCAGCAGCCGCTCAGCATTGGGGTATCAGTAGGATGAGGGGTTTGCGCAGGTTGGGGATAGATGGTGATGGGGCTGGAATATGAGAAGTGAAACGTTTCATTCTTGTATTCTCTGCAGCCGAGTGCTGGCTGGAGAATTGTCATTGTCGGTCTGGGTCAGATGGAAAAGATGTGAAAAGTGAACGATTCCATCAGAAAGAACATCGATGGTAAGACACTATCTGTAACTCTGCTGTAATCATATGTTCTGTAGGACTGGTATCTACCACTGACCATATGGCGGTAATATCAATATTGGTCTTTATATAGAGATTATTTTCAATAACATCGCAGTCATCTGTTGGGGTTCTCGTCCGCTATTAGGGTGCATCACTGAGTTGTAATCAAGGTTACCTGGATAGGGGCCCACTCAGACGTTTCGCCCCCCCTGAACCAAAACCCTAGCTACGCCTCTGATTGGGGGGTAAGGGGGACTGCACATGAAGTGGTGGTAAGGGGAACTGCACATGATGATGTGGGGGTAAGAGTGACTGCACACGATGATGGGGGAAGTTGACTGCACATGATTAAGTGGGGGGAAGGGGACTGCACATGATGAAGTGTGTCTGAGGGGGGACTGCACATGATGAAATGGAAGGGGGATAGGGGGCTGCAAATGATGAAGGGGCACTGCAGATGAAGTAAGGGGGTGATAGGGGACTGCAATGGATGAAGTAAGGGGACTTCAAATTATAGTGGGGGACTGCAAATGATGAAGTGGGGAGAGGACGGGGACTACAAATGATGAATTTAGTGTGAGTGGCGGGGCACAGCAAGTTAATTGAAGGTGGGGGCTGGGGAGAGCAAATGTTGATCTATTGGGAGAACAAATAATGAATTTTGAGAGTGGGGGAGTAAATGATGTATTGAATGTGGGGCAGAGCAGTTGATATTGAATAGAGGGTGGGAGAGAAAGACATGACAATGAATTGAGGTGGGAGGGGCATGTAAATATAATGATTCGGAGTTAGGGTTAGAGCAGGAGGTACATAGTGGGGGGCGCTGAGGATGAAGTGCCTGGTATTGAATTGGGGGAAAGAGTACAGGTGCTAATTAATTTATATATTTAATGGGAAAAGTGGCTATTTATAGTTAGTGGGTGCACAGTGGTGGATTATAATTTATATTTGGAATGGTGGGTTGCATAATAACCAATTATATATTGATTGTGACTGCACCTCTGTATTCAGATGTGTAGTGTAGAAGAAAGGGAAAAAGTGGGGAATGTGCTCTGGAAGTGGTGCTCTAGGTAACTGTGTGAGACGAGTCCTGGCTGGAAGAAGTGATGGCGGTCTGTGCTGGATGAAAAAGAAAAGCAAAGATGAAGGACTTCAGCTAGAGACATCACTGGTGAGTCAGTGTGTTACCTGTGCACTGACACTATACACTGTATACTATATACAGAGCTCCTGTGTATAATGTCACTGGCTGTAGTGATCACTGTATTACCTGTGCACTGACACTTTATACAGAGCTCCTGTGTATAATGTCACTGGTGATCACTGTATTACCTATACACTGACACTATACACTGTATACTATATACAGCAGTCCTATGCATAATGTCACTGGTGATCGCTGTATTACCTGTACACTGACAATATAAACAGAGCTCCTGTGTGTAATGACATTGGTGATCACTGTTTCACCTGTACACTGACACTATATACAGAGCTCCTGTGTATAATGTCACTGGTGATCCCTGTATTACCTGTACACTGACACTATATACAGAGCTCCAGTGTATAATATCACCAGTGATCACTGTATTACCTGTAGACTGACAGTAAATACAGAGTTCCTGTATACAATGGCACTTAGTATTGTGTTTTTTTAATTAATGATCAGTATTGTAGTATTCAATCACTATGTGGTGGTAATATGTTTTCTGGTCATGGTGTAGCGCTATTTGTTCCTTGTATGTGGTGTTATTCAGTCACTATGTGGTGGTAATATGTGGTTCGACCATGGTGCGGCGGTATTTGTTCCTTGAATGTGGTGGTATTATGTGGTCTGGTCATGGTGTGACAATATTTGTCCCTTGCATGTGGTATTAATGGTTGTTTAAAAAAATTTAAATGTTTGTGACTCATTCCCTTAAAGAAATATACATAAATATATATTTATTTTAATAGTTTAGAGTAGAGTAGGGCCCGACCAAAGAGTCTACCATGTCGTGGTATCAGCTTAAAAATTATTTTGGCAAGAACAAAAGCTGCTGGTTATGAATGTGAGTTGGTGTTTGATGGGACCAGTTAATATCTGATTGGTGAGGATGTGGTGGTGAAGTTGAGTTTTTCCAAGAGTGGGCGGTGGGACGGTGGAGGTGGAGCTGGTGTGGAACATGGGCGGAGTCTCAAGGGAACCCAAAAATGTTGTCAGTATGGGACCCCGAAATTCCTAGTGGAATCCCTGGTCTGTCTCAAAAGCTGCAGACCGCAGCTTCCTGAGATTTCAGGGTGCTCACGCAGGCAGCGAGATGACATTATTGTCTAATGCCGCCTTGCAGATCGTAAGGGAAAATGTAGGCTGCAGGTGCCGGGAATCAGGATGAGGTGAGTATAAACTTCATTATTTTTAATATGGAGAACTGGGGCCATCCTACTATATATATGTGGGAGAACTGGGGCTATTATACTATATACTGTATATGGGGATAACTGGGGCCTTCATACTATATATATGGGGAGAACTGGGGCCGTCATACTATATATATGGTGAGAACTGGGGCCATCATACTATGTATATGTGAAAAGAACTGGGGCAATCATACTAGATATGTGGGGAGAACTGGGGCCATCATAATAGATATGTGGGGAGAACTGGTGCCATCCTGCTATATATATATATGGGCAACTGGGGCCATCGCACTATATTTATGGTGGGAACTGGGGCTCCCGCACTATATATATTATATATATCCCATATCTCTATAGTAAGCTCGGTTCTGCTCCCATATGTCTTTGGAAAGTTCTGTTCTGCTCCCATATTTCTTGAGTAAGCTCAATTCTGCTCCAAATCTCTGTAGTAAGCTGGTTCTGCTCCCTTATCTTTGTAGTAAGCTCGGTTCTGCTCTCATATCTCTGTAGTAAGCTCGGTTTTGCACCCATATCTCTGTAGTAAGCTCCGTTCTGCTCCCATATCTCTGGAGTATTCACCGTTCTGATCCATATCTCTGGAGTAAGCTCGGTTCTGCTCCCAGATCTTTATATTAAGCTCAGTTCTGCTCCCATATCTATGGAATAAGCTCTGTTCTGCTCCCAAATCTCTGGAGTACGCTTCTTTCTGCTCCCAAATCTTTGGAGTAAGCTCTGTTCTGCTCCCAAATCTTTGGAGTATACCTGTGTTCTGCTCCCATATCTATGCAGTAAGCTCCTTACTGTTCCCATATCTACATACCAGCCTATTTTTAAAGCCTGTTATCTCTGCTGCTTTAATGCAATGGCCAGATAAAAGCAGGGAAAGGAGGGCCACCTCAACTCGAGGGCCACTGTCTTGTGATTGCCCCCAAGGCTGAAAAGTGCCAGCTAGCCCCTGGTTAGGGTTAGGATTAGGGCTAGGGTTAGGCTTAGGGCTAGGGCTAGGGTTGGAATTAGGGTTAGGGGTGTGTTGAAGTTAGGGTTGGAGTTAGAATTGGGGGGTTTCCACTGTTTAGGCACATCAGGGGCTCTCCAAACGTGACATGGCGTCTGATCTCAATTCCAGCCAATTCTGCGTTGAAAAAGTCAAACCGTGTTCCTTCCTTTCCAAGCTCTGCCATGCGCCCAAACAGTGGTTTACCCCCACATATGGGGTATCAGCCTACTCAGCACAAATTGCACAACAACTGTTGGGGTCCAAATTTCTCCTGTTACCCTTGGGAAAATGAAAAATTGGGGGTGAAAATATCATTTTTGTGAAAAAAAATATGATTTTTTTATTTTTATGGCTCTATGTTATAAACTTCTGTGAACCATTTAGGGGTTCAAAGTTCTCACCTCATATCTAGACAAGTTCCTTGAGGGGGTTTAGTTTCTAAAATGGGGTCACTTGTGGGGGTTTCCACTGTTTAGGTACATCAGGGGTTCTCCAAACGTGACATGACACCCGCAGACCATTCCATCAAAGTCTGCAATCCAAAACATCACTACTTCCCTTCCGAGCCCCGACATGTGCCCATACAGTAGGTTTCTCCCACATATACAGTTGTGGCCAAAAGTATTGACACCCCTGCAATTCTGTCAGATAATACTCAGTTTCTTCCTGAAAATGATTGCAAACACAAATTCTTTGGTATTATTATCTTCATTTAATTTGTCTTAAATGAAAAAAACACAAAAGAGAATGAAGCAAAAGGCAAAACATTGATCATTTCACACAAAACTCCAAAAATGGGCCAGACAAAAGTATTGGCACCCTCAGCCTAATACTTGGTTGCACAACCTTTAGCCAAAATAACTGCGACCAACCGCTTCCGGTAACCATCAATGAGTTTCTTACAATGCTCTGCTGGAATTTTAGACAATTCTTCTTTGGCAAACTGCTCCAGGTCCCTGATATTTGAAGGGTGCCTTCTCCAAACTGCCATTTTTAGATCTCTCCACAGGTGTTCTATGGGATTCAGGTCTGGACTCATTGCTGGCCACCTAAGAAGTCTCCAGTGCTTTCTCTCAAACCATTTTCTAGTGCTTTTTGAAGTGTGTTTTGGGTCATTGTCCTGCTGGAAGACCCGTGACCTCTGAGGGAGACCCAGCTTTCTCACACTGGGCCCTACATTATGCTGCAAAATTTGTTGGTTGTCTTCTGACTTCATAATGCCATGCACACGGTCAAGCAGTCCAGTGCCAGAGGCAGCAAAGCAACCCCAAAACATCAGGGAACCTCCACCATGTTTGACTGTAGGGACCGTGTTCTTTTCTTTGAATGCCTCTTTTTTTCTCCTGTAAACTCTATGTTGATGCCTTTGTCCAAAAAGCTCTACTTTTGTCTCATCTGACCAGAGAACATTCTTCCAAAACGTTTTAGGCTTTTCAGGTAAGTTTTGGCAAACCCCAGCCTGGCTTTTTAATGTCTCGGGGTAAGAAGTGGGGTCTTCCTGGGTCTCCTACCATACAGTCCCTTTTCATTCAGACGCCGACAGATAGTACGGGTTGACACTGTTGTACCCTGGGACTGCAGGGCAGCTTGAACTTGTTTGGATGTTACTCGAGGTTCTTTATCCAACATCCGTACAATCTTGCGTTGAAATCTCTTGTCAATTTTTCTTTTCCGTCCACATCTAGGGAGGTTAGCCACAGTGCCATGGGCTTTAAACTTCTTGATGACACTGCGCATGGTAGACACAGGAACATTCAGGTCTTTGGAGATGGACTTATAGCCTTGAGATTGCTCATGCTTCCTCACAATTTTGTTTCTCAAGTCCTCAGGCAGTTCTTTGGTCTTCTTTCTTTTCTCCATGCTCAATGTGGTACACACAAGGACACAGGACAGAGGTTGAGTCAACTTTAATCCATGTCACTGGCTGCAAGTGTGATTTAGTTATTGCCAACACCTGTTAGGTGCCACAGGTAAGTTACAGGTGCTATTAATTACTCAAATTAGAGAAGCATCACATGATTTTTCGAACAGTGCCAATACTTTTGTCCACCCTCTTTTTTATGTTTGGTGTGGAATTATATCCAATTTGGCTTTAGGACAATTCTTTTTGTGTTTTTTCATTTAAGACAAATTAAATGAAGATAATAATACCAAAGAATTTGTGTTTGCAATCATTTTCAGGAAGAAACTGAGTATTATCTGACAGAATTGCAGGGGTGTCAATACTTTTGGCCACAACTGTAGTTTATCAGCGTACTCAGGACAAATTGGACAACAACTTTTGGGGTCCAATTTCACCTGTTACCCTTGGGAAAATAAAAAAATGGGGACTAAAAGATCATGTTTGTGGAAAAAATATGATTTTTTTATTTTCACGCCCGGGCGTTATAAACTTCTGTGAAGCACTTTGAGGTTCAAAGTGCTCACCACACATCTAGATAAGTTCCTTGGGGGGTCTAGTATCCAAAATGGGGTCACTTGTGGGGGTTTCCACTGTTTAGGCACATCAGGGGCTCTCCAAACGCAACATGACACCCGCAGACCATTCCATCAAAGTCTGCATTCCAAAACGTCACTACTTCCCTTCCGAGCCCTGATGTGTGCCCATACAGTAATTTTCTCCAACATATGGGGTATTAGCGTACTCAGGACCAATTGGACAACAACTTTTGGGGTCCAATTTCTCCTGTTACCCTTGGGAAAATAAAAAATTGGGGGCTACAAGATCATGTTTGTGGAAAAAATATGATTTTTTTAATTTTCACGCCTGGGCGTTATAAACTTCTGTGAAGCACTTGGCAAGATTACTGTGCCAAAAATCACTGTGTGTAATCTTTAACTCATATTTGTAGAAGTACTTTGCCATGAGCTGCTGTGTGTATTCTTTAATCCATATATGTGGAAGTATTGTACTGTAAGGTAACAAGCAGGAACGAGGGATGCAGTGACGGGACGCAGGCAGAGCAAGGGTTAACAGGTTTATTTACAGGGGAATACTCCATGCAGGGAGGTAAAGGGTTAAACAGCATGAATGGAAAAGGATATTCTTAAGTCGAAGAACAACAATTCAAAATAACGGCGGTCCAATAGCACAGAAGTCAGGAAGTCCTTTAACTGCAGCTCCTGCTGTAAACTCAATGGCGCCGGCAGCGGCCGACGCGGTGTCCTTATTAATGGGGTCCAGCAAGCCAACAATACCCCTTCTTCTGGAAACAGTGGTCGGTCTCTGGTACCTTCTACTGCCCCATGTCCATATACTGTGGCGGCTAAACAGCGGTGAGGGCCACAGTCCTGTACGAGCCCAAATTGACTGCATGTATATAAAAGCCAAGTCAAGTCACAAGTGTCTGGGGCCAAGATTTACTAACACAGTCAGGGAGTAGGTTACGGTCATGCTACCGATCCCTTTCAGGTGGCACTCGCATGGTTCTCACGATCCAGAAGTGTCTGGCTCCTGGCTTTATGTCGGTCACCGGGCACACACTGCCCGTCTCTATCTCTGAGGTGGCGAGCGACAGCAGTCACTGGTCTGTGTGGGACTGGTGCTCCCCAGACAGAACACTCCTTTCTCTCGCTGCTGCAACACTCGAATCAGCTCTGGTCTGTGTGCAGAGCTCTGCACGGCTCTGCTCTGCTGGCATGGCTCTGTATGGCTCTGCTCTGCTTTCACGGTTCTGCTCTGCACGGCTCTCTCTACAGGCGACGGGGGCTCTTTATATATGGCTCATCGCCACACCGGTACGCTCTTATGGGGGAAGCAGAGCGCGCTGCTCACTGCTCTGCGCGCCGTTCTGCGTGCTGCTCTCTGCTCTGCTCCCCGCTGGCTCCAGACTGCCCCGCTTTGAGCACTTTTTCCTTTTATGCCTCTGCTGCTGCGTGCCCTTCTCTGGCTCTCTCTGCCTTTTTCCATCCCCAGGAAGATCCTCTTTGCTCAGGCTTGCCCCAGATAGCAGGGGAAGGTCAACCCCACTCAGGCTTCCCTGGGGAACACAGAATGCAGCCTTTCTAGCTCTGTACCCGGCATGCTGGTACCCGCAGTCTGGTCTATGTCCTTAAAGTACCAAAAGCTGCTGGATGTATTCTTTAACCTAATTCTATGGGAGTACTGTGCCTTTAAACTGCTGTATGTACTTTGCAATCCTGCTTGTGAGCCTGTGAGGTTACTGTGCCCTATAGTCTGGGTGTAACATTTTTAATCAGCTTCTTACGGGAAAACACGCTCTGTGGGTGAAATTTGTTATCAGCTTCTGTGGGGGAAATGTGGAAACATGTTTTGTGGGTGAAATTTATCAGCTTCTATGAGGGAAATGTGAAAACAAACTATGTGAGCGAAAATTGTTAGATTCTGCGGGGGTGCTGTGCCCACAAGCCTTTGGGTACTTTGCAGCCATGTCTGCATAAGTGGTGTACCTAAAAAATAATTTTACTCTATCCTTGTGGACGGGTCTGATGCTCATTAAAGGATTTAACTACTCATTCCAATTACAGAGCCTCTAAATCATCATTTTGTCTCACTGCATCAACTGCTGACTCAGTTGAGAAATGGTTAATTTACTTTACTCATACCTTTCTTGCATATGGTACATGTTTATCAGGCTGCCTCTCCAGAATAGAACCCTGATTTTTCATTATACATATGTACATTGAAACCCCACCTGTGGGAGTACTGTGGCACAAGGTCTGGGTGTAAATTTTTTAGTCAGCTTCTCTAAGGAAAATGTGAAAACATGCTCTGTGAGTGAAATTTGACATCAGCTTCTCTAGGGGGAATGTGAAAACATGCTCTGTGAGTGAAAATTGTCATCAGCTTCTCTAGGGGGAATGTGAAAACATGCTCTGTGAGTGAAATTTGTTATCAGTTTCTCTGGGGGAAGTCTGAAAACATGCTCTGTGGGTGAAATGTTTAACTGGACTGCCGGTAGCAAGCATTGTGGCGGATCGCCAGCTCGATCCAAGATCATATTTCCAACTTTTCATTGGCAGCATTTGTAACGAACACTACTGAAGCTGACATGTGGGAGCTGTGGGGGTACTGTGCCCCAAGCTTTGTGGGTGAAATGTTTAACTGGACTGGCAGCATCCAACTTCAGTCTCTGTGAGGGTTTTGTTAAAATTTCAAGGTTATTCATTAACTTCCTATTTTACCATGATTGCTATGGTGAAAGAACCCCTTTACGTCAATTGTCTATCCACGTTTATTTGCATGGCAATTGACCTGCTCTTACACCCATTTTGGTTCATTTTGCAGCCCCTAGCCCTTACGCTGACCATTTTAAAGCCATTTTACAGCACTAAAGTTTGAGTCCCTATTGACTTTTGTAGGTTTTGGTGACCGGTGTCAAGTTCTGGTCCTAATTTGGACTTTTTAAAAAGTCCAGCCGAACCCAGTGAAGCCGAAAATCCATGGGTTCGCTCATCTCTATTAATGACCTTCGGCTAGCATTCTTTTCTATGTGAGAGGCGTCTGACTGATATCCAAGAAGTATCTTTTCTTCTTGGATATCGTTTCTTATTGGATATTGGTCAGACGCCTCTCACACAGCCAAACCAGATCTCACACTTTGCACTGACGAGGGGCAGTACCCCAAAACACAGTGTCTGCAAATTGAGATTCTGGTTTGACTTTTTATCCTAAGTCATGTGACAAGGCTCGTTAAAGGGTTGACATTGACTTTTAGGATTGCTACTTCCAATAGTTGGCACTAGAGTTCTAGTCCTCTTCCTCTCTGAAGAGACAATTTGCATATTTCCCAGAGGAGCATTGTGACTTTAAGTCTCCTCATCTTGGAATGCTTAGCATGTCAATCTCCGCAAGGAGAAAAGATACTTCTTGGATACCCCCTTCCACTATGAATGAATGCAGTGAAGGTGCTCATGCTAGACTGCTGCTCCTTTCAAACGAGGCCGTCCAGAGCCCCATTCTTAGGATTGGCTATAGCCTCACTAGTCAGACACCCAGCAATTGGGAATTTATCCCCTGTTCTAGGGGATAACTTTCAAACTTAGTACAATTTATTTAACACTTCTTGTTTATAAATACATTGACAGAATTACAATAAACATTGTCACTGAAGCTACATAGTGAGATCCAATTTAGATGACCATTTTTTAGAAGCAGCTCTTCAAATACTGTGGTATCTTTTTTATCATATGCAAAATCAAGAGCTATTGAATAAAGTGCACTTTGTGGGACAACTCCTTTAAAAGATCTTAATAATAAGGCCATTGGAATTAATATTTTAGGCTATTTAAGTTAATATGGAGTTCATATTTTAGCCTATTTCTAGTAAGTTTTAAGGGATTATATACATGGCAGATCAAAGATTTATTTTTGTCTTTTTTTTTATTGAAAGCGGAAATCCGGGGGCCCGGGGCAGAATGAGAGACACAGGAGCAGAATGGACATGGGGGCAGAATGTGAGACATGAGGGCAGAATGTGAGATACGGGGGCAGAAATGGACATGGGGCAGAATGGACATGGGGAAGAATGTGAGATATGGGGCAGAATGTGACACATGGGGGAAGAATGTGAGACACAAGGGCAGAATGGACATGGGGCAGAATGTGAGACACGGGGCCAGAATGTGAGACATGAGGGCAGAATGTGAGACATGGGGGCAGAATGGACATGGGGAAGAATGTGAGACACGGGGCAAAATGTGAGACATGAGGGCATAATTTGAGACATGGGGGCAGGATAGACATGGGGGCAGAATGTGAGACACAGGGTAAGAATTTGAGACATGGGGCAGAATGTGAGACACAGAGGCAGAATGGACATGTAGCACATTGTGAGACACGGGGGTAGAATGCGAGACACAGGGGCAGAATGTGAGACACGGGGGCAGAATGGACATGGTTGCAGAATGTGAGACACAGGGCAGAATGGACATTGGGGCAGAAGGTGAGACATGGGGGCAAAATGTGAGACGGGGGCAGAATATGACAGTGATACACAGGAGGGGCAGAATGGACATGGGGCAGAATGTGAGACACGGGGCAGAATGGACATTGGGGCAGAATGTGAGACATGGGGGCAGAATGTGAGACAGGGGGGCAGAATATGACAGTGAGACACAGGAGGGGCAGAATGGACATGGGGCAGAATGTGAGACACGAGGGCAGAATGTAACAGTGAGACATAGGAGGGTGCAGAATGGATACAGGGGCAGAATGTGACAGTAAGACACAGGAGGGGGCAGAATGGACATGGGGCAGAATGTGAGACACGAGGGCAGAATGTGACAGTGAGACATAGGAGGGGGCAGAATGGATACGGGGGCAGAATGTGACAGTAAGACACAGGAGGGGCAGAATGGACATGGGGCAGAATGTGAGGCACAGGAGGGGGCAGAATGTGACAGTGAGACACAAGAGGGGGCAGAATGTGAGACAGGAGGGGGCAGAATGAGACACAGGAGGGGGCAGGATGTGAGACACAGGGCAGGATGGGAGATACATGGTGCAGGATCATGGGGCAGGATCAATACGATGTAGACAGATGGGGCAGGATCGGAGATCATATGAGGCAGAATAGATGCTCATGAGGGCAGGATGAGAGAAAATATGGCTGGAGCCAGGAATGAGACACACAGGGGCCAGGATGGGGGATATTATTACCATAGGGGCAAATTAAGGGATATTTTTACTGCAGTGATGTATTTATTTTATTTTTTTGAGGATACTGTTTTAAATAAGGGGAGGTCCTGTTACTGTGCAGAGCGACTCTGTCGCTTTTTTTCTTCATCTGGTGTAGTGTAGAAGTTGGGAAAAAAATAAGTAATGTGTTCTGCAAGTGGAGCTTTAAATAACTGTGTTATTTCCTGCAGAGATGAGCCCTGGCTGGAAGACGCAATGGCGGTCTGTGCTGGATTAAAGATGAAAAGCGGAGCTGAAGGACTTCACCTAGAGATGTCACTGGTGAGTCAGTGTGTTACCTGTACACTGAAACTATACACTATATACAGAGTTCCTGTGTACAATGTTACCAGTGATCACTGTATTACCTGTACACTGGCACTATATACAGAGGTCCTGTGCATAATGTCACCGGTGATTACTGTATTACTTGTACACTGACACTATATGCAGAGATCCTGTGTATAATGTTACTGGTGATCACTGTATTACCTGTACACAGACACTACATACCAAGTATGAATCTCCTGTGTATAATGGAACTTATGGTGATAGTATTATTTTTTTTATTAATGATCAGTATTGTAGTATTCAGTCACCATGTGGTGGTAATATGTGGTCTGGGCTTTGTGCAGTGGTATTTGTCCCTTGCATGTGCTATTATTCTGTCACCAGTGATAATATGTGGTGTGGTCATACTGTGACTGTATTTGTTCCTTGTATGTGGAATTATTGGTCACCATGTGGTGGTAATATGGTGTCTGGTCATGGTGCGGTGGCACTTGTCACTTGCATGTGCTATTATTCTGTCACTGTGGTGGTAATATGTGGTCTGGTTGTGGTGTGGTTGTATTTGTTCCTTGTATGTGGTATTATAGGTCACTATGTGGTGGTAATATGTGGTCTGGACATGGTGCGGTAGTATTTGTCTCTTTGGATGTGATATTATTGGTTATTTTAAAAATTGAAAAATAAATAAAAAATATGCCTAAATTGTATTGGATATTTCAACAAATGTTTAATAGGTTAGAGTAGAGTAGGGCCTGGCCAAAAGAGTCTGCCTTTCGTAGTTGCAGATTTAAAAAATGTTTTGGCCAAAACAAGAGTTGCTGGCTATGTGTGTGATCTGGAGATGGGAACTGTTAATGTGTCATTGCTGAGAAGTGGAGTTTTTCAAAGAGATAGCGGTGGGACTGTGGACAGTTCAAGGGGTGGAGGGTTTGGCTGGGGTGGAACCTGGGCGGAGTTTCAAGGGGGCCCCAAAAATGTTGCCAGTATGGGGCCCCAAAATTCCTAGTGGCAGCCCTGTTTGCAGGAGATGATGAAGAGTCTTATGTTACAAAGTCATTTAGGGCAAGGTATTGTGCCTGACCATCAAAATAATAATGTAAGAAGACTGAATATACTAATGATCAATACATAAGAAATATATAATACTTCAAATGCAGGAAATAGTGGTACTGCTGACCAATACCAGCAGTTAGTCTGTGATAGAGTTAAATTTAATGAAGCCACATTCCATGTTAGTAAATTCCAAATGTATAGTTATAAAAACAAAAAACATGATAACCCAAATAATAATGAGACGTCACTAGATTAATTCCCCATTTGTTCTAAACTGGCAAAAGCTGTTTAAAGTTGCGAACAATGACTAATTATATCATTCTACATTCCAAGCCACAAAGGGAATATACAACACATATTTTATATACAAATTCCAGTGAAAACAGATAGGCATGATTAACCAAACTAAGACACCATGGAAATCTATACAGTATATTCAGTATAAGTTGAGTGACCAAAAAAAAAAGTGCAATTAAAACATAAAAAAATTTCTCATGAGAAACTTTTTTTGCAAATGTGAGTGGTAAGCTTATTCATAATTGAATCAGTCACAGGCATGAGATCAGCCCAAATGTCTGAATTAGGAGGGGATTACTTTGTCTCACAGCATCACATATGCCATAAACACATAATCATAAACTGTCTTCCTTCACAATGGCTGCCATAGGAACATATGGATGAATTTGGAAAGTGCTCATAACCAAATATCATTGCCTGGTTTCTACTCCGGTAGTCATAAAATGCAAACATCCTCTGCCCTGCCATGAAATATGCAATGCAAATCAGTTTCTGTCTCGGCTGCTGTATTTTCATCACAGTAACCAGATGCTCATAGGTCTCTGGACCACCAGTACTTCTGCAGTGCAGGTTTTAAAATTAATTTAACTTATGGAGCATTTAATCTAAATCCCCAAAAATGGTTAATAAATAATCAGCAGTCAATGACTGCATTGTAGCGATGATTCAATGTGACAGAGATAGCTCATTACCTAAGAAAGTGGGAAAATGTTTGGCCCTCTCCTTTATTTGCATGCATACACAGGTTAATATTAGTGCACATCATTATTTTATTAATTTGTGACCCCAGGCTAAGATCACGCCTGTTGTATCCTTATCTAGCATGGTGGCTAAGCTCCAGTTTTACTACAAAGGGTGAGATCACTTTTACCTGTTGATGTACTGCTAATGTACCACCCTGCCATAACCACCAGACAAAGAAGGAGCATATTATGCTCGTGGTGGAGAACATCACAGAGAAGCAGGCCATATTTTTCCAAAAGTATGAATGGGGTAGTCCCGACTATGGACAGTTTTTTGAGCGACAAAGTCTAGCTGCTGGCAACAGGTGGTGTAAAGTATCCAGGAGGGGTGACTGGCAAGAGACCTCAACACTGGTAAGAGTTAGGAGTACAGGAAGGGACCACCCTGAGACTGTGTCACAAGAGGGTAAAGACTTGGTGAAGATTGAGGAAGTAGAGCACTGTGAGTAGTTGAATCGGTAAAGACCACCAGAGTGAAAAATGGGTGTGAATGTGAGGCTCAGTGTGTCCTGGTGTGTGTGAGCTCTGCGAACATCTGACCTAGGACTGCAGGTGGTGGGCGCTGAGTGCACCAAAGAAGTAACAAAGTGGTTAAAGGCTGTTTAAAGAGTAACCATCATTTTTATTTGAATTTCAGACATCATTAGTAAATATGAAGTTAAGCAACTTTTTAACATATCTTATCAGAGAAATTTGCTTCTTTCACCACCTGGATTGATCTTTCACTCTAAATTCATCTGTAAAGTTTGTAATTTTTGTATTCCGTGAAGAGAGCTTTTCCTATTACTAAGATGGGAGATGGAAATTAGCGCTTTTAAAATTCTATGGAGATGGAAGGGTGAAGATAAGCTAATAGAACAGGTTGTCATCTCCAAGCTCAGTAATGGGAAAATCTGTATTGACTGAAGACAGATTTTACCCATAAATGGAGAATTTTTTGAATAAATAATTAGTCCAGTAGGAGAAATAAGCAGATTTCTCTGACAAGATATATTACAATGTTCCTTATTTTTACGTGTTCCTTATTTTCACGTGTACTATTGATTTCTAAGATAAAAAAATAAATGTTGGCTATCCTTTAAGAGTTCTACACGTGTTGAAGTTTGTTTTCCAAATGTTTTATTTGAGTTTCAATAAATGGGGAGGATGGGGGAGGAAAGATGGGGAAAAAAAAGGGGGGGGGGAAATGTAAAGGGAAAGAAGGAAAAAGGAAGGACAATAAAGTCCAAATATAAAGAAGACATAAAATGAAACAAGTTAATGCAGAAGCATATTATGCAGTGAATTATTATAAAGGTAGGTATTTAAGCATAAAATATATTAATATATATATTCCAAAGACCCAAACACAAGGGGCCTTAGGCAGGTGCACTCTGGGTGAAGACTTAAGAGAACAACTCCAGCCATCTAGACCATTTCCTAGAATATTTAGCAAATTGATCATGCACATTTGCAAATTTCAATTCAAAAGAATGATGATGGCTAAGTTTGTCTATAATTTTATTAATTTGTGGGGGTTTTGAGTTTTTCCAAAGAAAGGCAATACTATGTTTGGAGACTAGTAAAATGAGCATAATCAATAGCCTGTTAGAAATATAAATTTTGTCTGCGTCCAGAGAAAGAAGGGCCAGACGAGGAGACAAAATAAGTCGTGATCCTAGGATAAAATCGATAAGGTTAGAAATCTTTCTCCAAAAGGGAACAATTTTGGGACATTGCCAAAATATATGCAAGATATTTCCTGGCCTTCCACAACCCCTCCAACAGAGCGGAGAATTGTCAGGGTTGATTCTATGAAGTCTAACGGGGGTATAATACCATCTCATTAAAAGCTTGAAGTGGGTCTCTTGTAGTGATAAGGAAATGGAAGAGGCATACAAGAGGGTACATGCCTGTTCAAGGTCAGAAGGGTCAATTGTCGTGTGCAATTCGGTTTCCCATATGACAATATTTTGAGTCTTTACCGCTTCAAAGCTTTGTTACACCATGGGGAGGATGGGGGAGGAAAGATTTGGAAAAAAAAGGGGGGGCAGGGAAAAATGTAAAGGGAAAGAAGGAAAAAGGAAGGACAATAAAGTCCAAATATAAAGAAGACCTAAAAGGAAACAAGATAATGCAGAAGCATATTATGCAGTGAATTATTACAAAGGTAGGTATTTAAGCATATAATATATTAATATGTATTTACCAAAGACCCAAACACAAGGGGCCTTAGGCAGGTGCACTCTGGGTGAAGACTTAAGAGAACAACTCCAGCCATCTAGACCATTTCCTAGAATATTTAGCAAATTGATCGTGCACATTCGCAAATTTCAATTCAAAAGAATGATGAAAACTAAGTTTGTCTATAATTTTATTAATTTGTGGGGGTTTTGGGTTTTTCCAAAGAAAGGCAATACTATGTTTGGAGACTAGTAAAATGAGCATAATCAATAGCCTGTTAGAAGTATGAATTTTGTCTGCCTCCAGAGAAAGAAGGGCCAGACGAGGAGACAAAATAAGTCGTGCTCGTAGGATAAAATCGATAAGGATAGAAATCTTTTTCAAAAAGGGGACAATTTTGGGACATTGCCAAAATATATGCAAGATATTTCCTGGCCTTCCACAACCCCTCCAACAGAGCGGAGAATTCTCAGGGTTGATTCTATGAAGTCTAACGGGGGTATAATACCATCTCGTTAAAAGCTTGAAGTGGGTCTCTTGTAGTGATAAGGAAATGGAAGAGGCATACAAGAGGGTACATGCCTGTTCAAGGTCAGAAGGGTCAATTGTCGTGTGCAATTCGGTTTCCCATTTGACAATATTTTGAGTCTTTACCGCTTCAAAGCTATTATTACACCATTTGTACGTGTATTCAAAACTCC